>NW_019154090.1:25166970-25221019 GCF_002288905.1 Enhydra lutris kenyoni | reverse complement strand
TTTTTTTTTTTTTTTTTAAGATTTTCTTTATTTATTTGACAGAGAGAGAGATCACAAGTAGGCAGAGCAACAGGCGGGGGAAGGGGGTGGAGGGGGCGGGGAAGCAGGCTCCCTGCTGAGCAGAAAGCCCAGTGCGGGCTTGATGGGGCCCCTGAGATCATGACCTGAGCCAAAGGCAGAGGCTTAACCCACTGAGCCACCCAGGCGCCCCTCCATATCTACTTATTAAACTGTGTGCTTGCAAGGGCAGGTTTGGTGGAGGAAGAGGGTGGTGGGGAGGCAGGGTGACCCCGGAGGCAGCTGTTGGAGAATGGTCTAGAATTCAAAACCGGGGGCAGGTTGGTTTTGGGAGAAACAAGGCTGGGTTTTCGGCTCTCAGCCCTGAGAGCCATGAGCAGAGGTCACTCCACCCTACCCCCTCAAGGAATCTGATCAAGGGATCTCAACCCCCTGTACCAAAGAAAGGCTCTCCTGTCTGATGTTATTGGGGAAGGCTGGAATGTAAACAGAAGCTCTGAGCCCTGCTGGATACTGCCTTGTCTGCAGCCCCAGGGACTTCATCCTGCCGCTCTGGGTCTCAGTGTCCGCATCTGTGTAATGGTCTTCCACTCTGTGGCCCAAGATCGCTCAGCCCAAGCACTTCCACAGCCATCCAGGCTCAACTCTCCTACCACTGCCCTCTAGTCCTCGCTCACTCTGCTGCAGACACACTGGCCTTTGCTCACCTCAGACAAGTTCCTCCCCACCTCCAGACCTGTACACATGCTCTTCTGGCCTCCTGGAACACCTTTCCCTTCACTTTCACGTACTTCTCAAACTTCAGGTTCTAAAAAGGGTTCTTCCTCTTCTCCCTCAAAATCATCTACTCTTGGCCTCCACAGTAATTGTCACAAGCTGTCATTCTACTTTTCCAAAGATTTTATTTATTTATTTGAGAGAGAGAGAGAATGAGTGGGGGTGGGAGGAGCAGAGGGAGAGGGAGAAGCAGACTCCCCGCTGAGCCGGCAGCCCAGTGTGGGACTCCATCCCAGGACCCCAGGATCATGACTCGAGCCAAAGGCAGACACTTACCCAACTGAGCCACCCAGGCCTCCCATCATTCTATATTTACTTCTATGTTTACTTCAGTCCTTCTTTCAGCCAAAAATGTTTGAGCATCTGCTATGTTCCAGATAGGCTCTGAGCTCTGGAGAATTTATTGGTGACAACAGACAAGGACCCAGCTTTCCCGGAGTTTATTGTCCTGAGGGTAAAGCAGACAGACGAGTGTCCAGTCCATCAGTAAAGAGCCCTCAAAGAAAATGTCAGATCACGATGAGCTCTAAGCAGAGCAGTACATGTAACGGGACTGTCTGACACAAATTCCTCCCTTAGGCAAGCAGTCAGGGAGGGCTGCCCTAAGGAGGTGTCAGTCAAGCTGAATGCTGAAGGTGGGCAGGAACCAGCCTTAGCAAGACCTGTTTGGTGTCCAGGTACAAGCTGAGGAGTTATTTGTGCTTTGCTTATCCCCACGTCCTCAGCGTAGTCAACGTCTGGCATGCAGGTGGTGATCTGTACATGTGTTGAAATCAAAGAGTGGGATCTTAAGGCTGTGATGAGACTCTCACAGGTTGAGGTGAGCCTCTGGTCAGAAGTGGGGAGCCCCTGAATAGAGGCTCAGGCTGTGGTTAGAAAGGCATTGCAGCACTCCTGGGTCTACCTGATTTCCAGGCGCTCAGCCATCTCCCCCTCCCCCACGCCCACCCCCACTGTGTGGCCACTCTGCCCACGGTTTTATCAGTTGCTACTCTTTTCCAGCCAAAATGCTATGATTGGGAAGACCGTGAACACCATGAACAGCCTCCTGACAAAGACCGTGTCCCAGCTGGTAGAGAAGGATGTGAGTCCTCCACTCCCTGGGGCCTAGAGCCATGCCTGGGGGCCTGGGGGGGGGGGCAGGTGTGCCATTCACAGGAGCTACTGTACTCTCTGGGTGCCTTTTCTTCTGGGGGCAAACTCCTCATTGGGCTGTCAGTTGGAACCTGTGCCCCTCTACTCAGCCTGGGGAGAGGGAAAGACAACGAGCAGAGGTCCGACATTAGCTGAAATCACTGGATCCCAAGTTTGGGCCATTCACCAAGTAGCCATTAGGCTACTCCTAATATGCCTTTTTAGCTAGTGTGGTCCTCCTTTAGACAACACAATTTTACTCAAGCTTATTTAAATATATATTTTAAAAAGAAAACTATCTCTACCATAATTAGAAATGCATATCATTCAGATAATTAATTTAAAACATAACAGACCTATAAAACTGGTATTTTCATCTATGCATCACACAAAACCATTTTTACTGTGTGCCCAAAGTTCCAGAGAGTCTGAGTCAGTCCTTCTGGAAGGAGGCTGGGATTCTGGGTTTAGGAAAGAAAAATCCTCCAGGTGGCTCCATCACTCATTGGACTGGAGCCTCAGGACTCAAAATACGGTCCTCTGCCCAGCAGCCCGGGGGGCCTCATGTGGAAGCTGGTTAGAAACGCAGGCTCTCAGCACCCCCCCCACTGACCCCGCAGCCCCCCAGCCCTGCTCAAATCAGAATGGGCATTTAATGACATCTTCAGGGAACTGTACAGACACAGAGTGAAAAACTCTCTGCTCTATGGTTCCCAGGACCCAATCTGATTTCTTAAAATTCCAGGGTTCCTAAGTTCAAGGTTTCTAAGAGTATAGGGTTCTGGGATGTTAACACTCTAGATTCTCAGGGTTCTAGGATTCCAATGTTCTAAGGATTTAGAATTCTAGCATCCTATGGTTCTCCTGTTTGGGACTTTTAGGTTTCTATTGTTCTAGAATCCTAAGGGTCAAAGTTTCTGAGATCTTGGTGGGTGGCTGACAGTTTGGCCCCAGCTGATAATGATCTGTTCTCCTGCTCCTACCCATCCCTCCCTCCTTCTCTCTCTCTCTCTCTCCCTCCCTCCCTCCCCCTCAGGTGTGCCCACTGATCCATGCCTTACTTTCCACCCTGGATGCGCCTCTTGTTCAGGACGCCATTGGTAAGTTACAGCCTGGGGACCGGGGGTGCTTTCTCTCTGCAGCCTTCCAAGGGCAGGTGTGTACCCTGGGCCCACCCCAGAGCAGGTATGGTCAGGGACTCCTGGAGAAGCAGGAAGACCCAGAGTCTGAGAGAGTTGGGAGAGTGTGGCAGGATTGAGGGGGTTCTGTAGGCCTCTGTGAACTCTCTACCATCATCCCTCTTTAAATCCACAGAACCTTCCTGGCAGAAAGATGTGAGAAACAAAGATGGGCCAGATCTGGGTTCAAATCCTGACTCTGCCATTTAGCAACTGTGGGGACTTATTCAAGTGGCTCTGCCTCTCTGAGCCTCAGATTCCTCCTGGGTGAACCCAAGATTATAAACACTGGAGGGTGATGAGTGGATGAAAAGAAAAAGCATAGAGTCTAATATCCAGTAGGCAATACTAGTAAACACCTGCCCTTCCCTTTCGCTCTTTATGAAAAGCTGTGGGTTCTCCTCCAGCCATGCGGGAGCTTTCTTTGGCCTTTGAGTTTCTAGACAAGGCTGGGGTTGCTGGGAACGCTGAAGCAATAGAAATGAGGTAAGTGAAGGTGTCAGGGTCCCAGAGGTGGCCCTTCTACGGAAACAGCCAGAAATCAGTTCCTTGGGCAATCACTCTGTGCTTTGCATACCCCATACCACTGGATCCAGCAAACCTGTGGGGTGGTTACTGTCATTATACCCATTTTACAGGTGAACAAACTGAGGATCAGAGTGGTGGACTGACGTGCCTGAGGTCCCATGGCTGTCAGACTGACCCACTGGAGAGCAGTAGCCATCGGAGTCTGGTTTCTATTGGAGACTGAGGTCTGCTATTTTATTCCTTCAGATAAATTTCAAAAGGAAAACCACCCGCAAAACGATGTCTGAAGAGGGAGATGGGGAGGACTGCTGGTGATGCCCACCTGAAGGTAAGGGGTGGCTCTGTGCCTCATACAGAGGATGAGGCTCCTCTTCTTTTTTTAACAGTAGGCTGAACCCTAATCTTAGTTATAGATTGAGCTGTGACCCTGGCCCCAGCCTGAGCCCTGATCCTGGTCATACCCTGCATCCTGAGCCTTATTCACATATCCAGACTGAGCCTAGATCCTGCTCACAGACTGAGATTTGACCTCAGTGATTTACTGAGCAATGACCTCAAGTCATAGACTGAGCCCTGACCTTGATCTCAGACTGATCCATGATCCTAATCCTACACTAAGCCTTGAACCCTAGCTCCAGTCTTGGCCTATGCTCAGTCTTTTCACATCTGCATTATTCCTAAGGTGAGAGGAGAGGACAATAAGGGGAGGAGAGGTTAGGGCTAGGTGCCAGAGACAAACCCCAACCACAGATGCCAGCCCCCTCTTCAAGGCCTTAGACTCTGCAGGGGATTGTAGGAAGGAGTTTGGGTGGCAGTGTCTGATAGGTGTGGTCTTGTTCCAGATCGGTGCCCAGTGGCTCGATGGTGTCCCTTGTAGCATCTCCATCTGGGAAGGTGCTGCCACCCCTAGCCTGAGCACAGCCAGAAGGGACCCTCCCAGAGACGATTCCTTGCAGTCGGGACAGCAGCCTCTGTTCTCACCACCCTCTACCCCCTGCAATAAAAGACCATTTCTGCACCCTCCTGTGTGGCCCATTTTATCCCTCCTTTGGGATTAAGGGGGAGAGGGCAACTAGGGTGGTAGAGACCTGGGTGGGAGCTGGAAGGGACCTCTGGGACTATTCAGCTTGTTTTATAAATGGGGACACTGATGCACAGAGAGGGGAGGGTGAGACTGACCCAGGGTCACATAGCCAGTTGGTGGCAGTGGCAGACTTGTTTCATCCATTCACAAGCTCAGCAAGCATTTAGTGAGAGCCTACCCTGGGCCAGGCAGGCAGTGAGAATGGGACAGTCACATTTGGGGTAAGCCCACCCAGGGCCTTTCTCCCTTCCCCTCCAGAGACTTCTAAGAGGCCTTATGGAGGATGGGGCACACTGGGTCTGTGGGCTCAGGAGTGCAGGGCAGAGTGACACAGGATCAGGGGCCTGAGCCATATCTCAGCCTGCCCCTCCATGCCCTCCGAAGGGCTAGATTTCCCCTGCAAGGGAGATCAATTCAAGCAGCACCTGAGAACACCCATGGTCTCTCAAAGCCGTGGCTCACCTGCCTCCTACCACCAGCCCTGAGAGCCTGTGCACCTACCAGCCAGGCTGCACAGGTCCCTGCTTGCTTGGCAAAGCCAAGCACCTAGAGGGTGCTCAGCCATCCCATGGAGACCAGCTCTTCTCTCTGGCCAAGACCCCTCCACCCACACCCTAGAACTCAGCTCACCCCAGGCTGTGCCTGGCTGTGGTCAAGACAGCATCACTCTGGGATGCTAATACCACCACCATCATGGACAGCTGCCTTTGCTGGCACATGCGACCTCACCAATTCCTAAGAATGCCAGGAGACACTATTCTTGTCCCCATTTAACAGATGAGGAAACTAAGGCTCACAAAGGTAAAGTGACTCATCAAGGTCACACAGTGAGCAAGTGGCAGAGTCAGGATTTGAACACATGACTATGAGAGCCATTGCTCAGAGAGCTTACATGCTGCTGCCCAGGCACTTTGGCTGCCTCCCCAGTCCCCCACAGGCACTGCTGTCTTCTGCCCAGGACAGATGAGAACCTCCTGAGGCTATTCTGCCTACACACAGGCCCCAGTCTCCCTTTGCGCTGCAGGGAGGAGCCTGCCACCCCTTCCACAAGGGCCTTCCCTCTGAAGAAAGCTGCCTCACAGGGTCAAGTGACCTCAGAGGACACTTGAACCCTTGGGGTGGCCTGGAGGGGCCGCAGACCAGCTCTCCTGAGCAATCCTGTGCAGACCTCAGTTCAGGTTGTGCTGAGGGGCTGCTGGACACAGGGCAAGGGCCGGGGGTTCAGACCCATCTGAGCTTCACAGGGCCCCTGCCACTTTCTAGCCCTGAAATCTTGGGCAAGTTACTTAGCCTCTGGGAATCTCGGTTTTCTTACCTGTCAAACGGAATCAGCAGAAAAAAACCTCCCTTGCCGAGCTGTTGTGAGGGTGGGAAGTGTGTAACTGGGCCCTGACAGCTAGCGAGTGCAAGATGAGTGTCCCCTCTACATGCTGAAATTGCCGTTATAACCGCCCTGTGTTTGTTGATTGACTGATGAAAGCCCTGATGTGGTTGAAAGAACCATGGTCCTGGGAGATCTTGGGTTTTCACCCATCTTTATGGCCAGACTACCAGCATCCCCAACAGTGACCATTTTTCTCTCCCTTCCCCAGGTTTTAGCGGGGCATATGGCCCCCAGCCAGGGACTACATGTCCCAGCTTCCCTTGCAGTAGCCACGTGACTAAGATCCGGCCAATGGCATATCAGCAGAAGTGATGCAGCAAATTAAAGAAAGGGGCACTTCACTGGCTCAGTCCATAGAGCCTGTGACTCAGAAAGCCTGTGACTCATGATCTCAGGGTTGTGAGTTCAAGCCCGATCCTGGGCATTGTGCTTCCTTAAAAACAGGGAGCATTCCCTCCTGTCCCCTCCTGACCTTCTCTTAGAAATGAGAAAAAGTGGAACAACTGCCTGAGATCTAGAGGGGGAAGCCCCGCTTTGAAGACAGGAGAGCTGCTCCAACAGCCCCTGACCCCCTATCTCTGGGCCCTGTGGCAATAAAGCAATGAGCTAGCTTATTTAAACCATTGTGTTTTGGGGTCTCTTTGTCAAGGCTACTTTATTTCTATTCTACCTCATTCTGCCAGTAACCTGCTGTGTGACATTAGGCTGCTAACTTCTCTTCTCTGAGCCTATTTCCCTATTTGCACAGTGGCCCTTTCTGCTCCAACAGGACAAGAGTTAATGCTCCCTCCAGACTGGAAGGGGAAAGAAAATAAACATTTATGGAGCCCCTACTCCATAGCAGGCCCTGTATTAGACGCCTGCTTCTCAACCTAAGGTGACTTTGCCCCCACAGGACACTGGCAATGTCTGGAGGTATTTTAATTGTCACAGACTGGGCGAGAGATGTTACTGGCATCTCATGGGTAGAGGCCAGGGATGTCATTAGTCAATACACAGGACAGCCTCTCACAATAAAGAAGCATCCAGGCCAAAATGTCAATAGTGTTGAGAAACCTTGCATTAAAACTTTATGTACATTCTCTCATTGAATTCTGTTTTTTTCTGGGTGATGCAGTGTATGGGGGAAGATAGAGCAACTGAGGCTCAGAAGTGTGAAGTGACTTGCCCAGGGCCACACAGCTGGTCCGAGGCAAAGCTGGATTTAATCCAAGTCATCCTCCTCTGGGGCTGGGGCTTCCCTTCCAGCCAGGGAAGAATGGTGAGTTTTCCCTTCTCACTATTTTGTGACAAACCCACCTCTCACAAAAAAATACACAAAGGAGGTCTCAAAATTCAGGGCTTCTTTGGGCAGTAGCCAGCTTGAGCCTGTGCTAGGGTGGTAGCCTTTGTCCATGCTGTTAAGTCTACTGAGGACACAGTACCTTCTTCTCTAGCTAAATCCTGCTCAGCCTTAAAATTTTGCTCAGCAGTCAACACCCAGCTAAGTAAAGGCTGCTCCTCGTTTCCCAAAAAGACCCTGTGCTTCCCAACACGTAGGCCTACCCAAGCGACCTTGCCATTACTGTCCAATACGGAGAGAACATTTAGAAAGTGTCAACTCTGGCTAGTCTGGTTTTCACCTTTCTTACTCATCGGTCTGCCCCTTGAGCCTGCAAGCTCCTTGAGGGCAAGTACCTCCCTCTCCTTAGCAGCTCCAGGGCCCAGAGAAGGACCAGATACAGTACAAGCACTAACAAATGTTGAATGAATGAATGAGTGAATGAATGAATGAACCCCTTCTTTCTCTACACAATAACCAGACACCATCTCTGGGACACCTGAGTAGGTAGGTGTACAGGAAAATTCTAGCAAGCCAGGATTGGGGGTATGGGAGACTTGTCATTGTTTTCTGTTGACCAAGGCCAGATCCCTGGGCCTTGAGGACATAAATGCTATGGACCAAATGTGGGGCTCCTAAGTGAGTGAAGCCAGAACATGGTGGGGGGCGGGGGCCGAGGCCACACAGCCCCACTGGTGACTAACGTGGTCAATGGAAGGGAAAGGTGACAGGGTGGAGAAGTGAGGCAGCATTCTCCTGCTGGCAGCCCGGCACCCTGGAACCAACTCTGGCTCCTAGCCTACTCAGCCCAGACCTCAAAGAGGGATGAGGGCTTCCTGGAGATGGTGACCCACATGAAGGAGGCTTCAGGAAAGAGAAGGACATTTGGAGGAGGTGAGGGAACAACTATCATCAGGGAATATGTGGGTAGAAAAAGGCAAAACCTGACTGGATCCTGAATAATCCAGAAACTAGAGTGCAGCGGCACCTGGGGGGCTCAGCTGGTTAAGTGGCTGACTCTTGATTTTGACCCAGATCTTGAACTCACGGGCGTGAGATTGAGCCCCATCATGATCTCAGGGTGATGAGATCGAGTCCCACATGGGGCTCCACACTGGGCATGGAGCCTGCTTGAGATTCTCCCTCTTCCTCTCCCTTTGCTCCTCCCCCACTCTCTCTCTCTCTTTCTCTCACTAAAAAAAAAGAAAGAAACTAGAGTGCAAAACTGTAGCACAGGCTACAATTTTGAAGGCTTAATCCAGTTAAATAAATGCTGGATCTTTCCAATGTTTGCACGATTTCTTGAGGATAACATCTCAGGATCAGAATTATTTACTTTATGCGTTGGAATATCTTATGACCCCAGGAACACATCACAGAATTTACTAAACCGGATCTTTCTATTTACACTATGATGAAAGAGTATATACATTTCACCATATATTTGCCAGCAGATGGACACTTTTATTTTAAATATTTGCTCTTTGAATGGGAGTAGAACAAACATCACACTGGAAAAGCCAAAGGTCCCAAATTAGGATAATCCGTTGATGTATCATTTCAATAGATTATTTTCTGAACTTTTTTTTTAATTTGGGGAAATACTGTGTTTCACAGCTGAGTGAAAATACAGCTCTTAGGAGTTGCTTAGCTGGTATCACAATGATGCAAAAAACTGAAACTGGGTGGGGGAACTGACCAGGATGCGACAATTTGACAAATGTCATTTGTTGGGGTGACTCATTTCTGTGTTAATGTTAGTACAATAAGTAAAATGGATTTTCAGAAAGCAGGAAGGTTGTTGAGCACCTAGCTAAGACAGGCCCTGCACTAGGCTGTTCAGGGGTGACCAAAGAGGGACCCCCTTCCCAGCCCCTAACCACTACACCACCACCACCCTGCCCTCAGCTTAGTAGCATTGAGGGGGCTCATGCAAAACTCCTTGCCCGGGGCAGGGGCACTGGGAGGGAAGAGGACAGGACTCAGGCACACAGCCTTCCTGGGGGGGAGCTGGGTGCTGTGAGGGGCCCTCAGAGAAGGCCTCCCACAGCAGGTGCTGATTGAGCTGAAATTAGAGAAGGGAGGCAAGGGCATTGCAAGCAGGCAGAAGCGACCACATGAGCAAAGGCTGGGAGGCGAGAATTAACCTGGCATCACCTGGGAACCCACAGCACCTGGATGCTGCTGGAGCATAAACGTGTGAAGGTCAAATGGAGGGCAGTGTCTTGAATGCCAAGCTGGAGGCAGTTTAGAAGTGATCCTCTCAGCCAGGAGTTACATTTCTTTGCCCTTAACACGCCTTCAAAACCCAAAGACCTCAAAGACCTTTTGTCTACATGGATTCTACCCATCGATATTTGCCACAAAAGGAACTAATATATATATTTTTAAATACAGATTCATTGAATTCTTTTAAAATAATAAACTGATTGCATTTTAACAAAATGACATATTTTTATGAAAAATAACTCTATGTTCCAAAAACATCGTAACTGGGAAGAATAGCTCTGTTTTACACTTTTTTAAAATTCTCCATAATGACTGGCTTAATAGAAGACAGCTGGATCCTCACATCTGCTCTGCCTTCAGTTGGTTGTAATATCACATGTCATGGAGTATCTAAAAAATTCTCTACACTTGTGACATAAATGAGAGCAAAGAGGCAAATAACATACTCATATTAATTTAGAATTTTTGGGGACCTTGCAGAACCCCTGGAAGTTTCTTTGGGGCCCCCAGACCACACTTCAAGAACTGCTGGGCTAGGTACGAGGAAGCCATGGAAGGTTTCTGGACAAGGGAGACAGCCTCGGCAATCAGTTTCCAGAAGTTTCCTCTGGCCAGTGAAATGTCAGGTGAATTGAAAGGAGGCAAAGGCCATGGCTGGTCCAGGTCCCACCCAGAATAAGAGCTGTTGGGTGGAGAGCCGGGCTGAGGCCAGGGAGAGAGTGTGGCTCCCAGGGAAGGGGTGCCCATGAGAGAAGGTCAGCTAGAGCAGTCCCTCCTGCAGCTTACTCATGCTGAGCCTTTGCTATCCTGGGTCCCCAGACTAGGCTCTGGGGCCAGCGCTGATGGCTCAGGAGCCTGTATTCCACCCTCCTCCACTTGAGAGTGTTGTTGGAAGAGGGACGACCTCACCTTTGGTTCCAGAAGAAGGAACAAAGGGATTCGCCTTAGCTCATATCCAAGATCAGCTGGCAAAGTCACATTTGTCCCTATTGTTCTGCAAACGCTTGCCCATTCAACTGACCAATGGGAGCACATGTGCTGACAGTGGCACCTGTGGACCTGCATTTCACAACCCTGATCGAAGCTTCCAGAGTGTCTCACTGCACCATCCAGTGATCACACTCCTTGGTATCTACCCAAAAGAATTGAAAATGTATGTCCACACAAAGACCTGCACGTGGAGGTTTGAGCAGCTTTATTCGTAACTGCCAAAACTTGGAAGAACCAAGATGTCCTTCAGTAGGATAAATAAGCTGTGGCCCAACCAGACAGTGGAATGTGATGCAACATTAAAAAGATGAGCTAGCAACTCATGAAAAGACATGGAGGAACCTTAAATCTGTATTACTAAGTTAAAGCAGCCTCATCTATGAGAAGGCTACGCACTGGGTGATTTCAACTATGTGACATTCTGGAAAAGGCAAAACTATAGAAACAGTTTAAAAAAATCAGTATTGTCGGGGGTTCAGAAGGAGGGAGGGATGAATTGTCAGAGCACAGAGAATTTTGAGGGCAATGAAACTGTTCTGTATACTGTAATAGTAGATGCATGTCAGGGCACTTTTGTCCAGATCCATAGGATATACACCAGGCGCAAACCCTGATGTAAACTGTGGATGGTGGGTGATAATGATGTGTCGGTGTGGGCTCATCATTATAACAAAAGGCCCCACTTCCGGGGGCGGGGGGATTGCTGGCAATGCAGGAAGCTGTGTGTGGAGGGGGCAGGAAGTATATGAGAACTCTGCACTTTCTGCTCAAATTTGCTGTGAACCTAAAATTACTCAGAAAAATAGTCTATTAAAAAGCAAACAAGGGGCACCTGGGTGGCTCAATGGGTTAAAGCCTCTGCCTTCAGCTCGGGTCATGATCCCAGGGTCCTGGGATCAAGCCCCGCATCGGGCTCTCTGCTCAGCGGGGAGTCTGCTTCCTCCTCTCTCTCTGCCTGCTTCTCTGCCTACTTGTCATCTCCGTCTGTCAAATAAATAAATAAATAAAATCTTAAAAAAAAAAAAAGCAAACAAGGGCACCTGGGTGGCACAGTCAGTTAGGCTACCGACCCTCGGTTTTGGCTCAGGTCATGATTTCAGGGTGATAAGACAAAGCCCCATATTGGGCTCCACACTCAATGGGGAGCCTGCTTGAGATTCCCTCTCCCTCTGCCCCTCCCCCCTCTCTAAAATAAATAAAATCTTTAAAAAAAAAAATCGAAAAACCAAACAAACCTTCAGAGTGGAGGCTCCAAGCCTGGCATTATGCTTCCCCTAGAATCTGACCCCTGCCTGCCCTTTCTTCCTCCTCTCCTGGGCTTCCTTGCCCACATTCTACAAAAAGGAGGCAGAAAGTGATGTTTCAGCGGGTGGTCACGCTAAAATATCTGCTGGGACCCCCTGCTCTCTAATGACCCACATGAGAATGGCCTTCAGGCTCTAATATGTGTCCATGGCTAGAAAACATATGAGATGAAACTGAATTGTGATTAAGACCTTGGCTCTGGGGTCTACCTCCTGGGTGTGGATCTTGGCTCTTCCAGGGGCTGGAAGCATAGCCTCTTTTCCTGTAATGTGAGTGTTAGAGCATCAACCCCTCCTAGGGTTTGGGGAGGACAAAATGAGATGATGTGTGCAAAGTGTGTAGTATGAGGCCTAGGGAGACAGAAAAACTTAGATACAGCCCCTAAATCTGACATATTAGATGCAGAAGCTGATATCCTCAGTCCTGGGGTTGAATAGGGGGACAAATGTCCAGCCTTGGAGTCAGAGACTAATTGCTACCAGGGAAATCTGTAACACCTTCTTGGTAAGGGTGAGATTAGAACAAGGCCTCAAAGAATGGGTCCTTCATTCATTCATTCTTTTAGCACAGATTTAGGCAGTGTTTGCTGCTTTCCAGGCAGGCCATAGGAACAACTTGAACAAAGATCCTGTGGCAGGAGGGGCAGAGCATACCAGGGAAGAAACGAGTAGGTGGCATTAGGGATGGTTGGTGGGAGATCAGCATGACAAGGTCCCCATGGCTTGGACACTGTGGAACTGTCTGATCTTTGCCAGAATGATTAGGTGACTTAGTATGGCAGACAGGAAAGTATCCTGTTCAGCTGTTCCTTCAGGAAGGCCTGCTGTGAAGAGGTTAGCTGGCTGACTGTTCTCCACCTCTCTGTGTATATCCAGGCACACAGAATGAAGACTAGAGAACAATGAACCAAAGTGATAGCAGAGGTTATCTCTAAATAGATATTGTTTTCTTTATGCCTTTCTGTATTTTAAAATGCTCCCTTGTAAACACAGATCATGCAAATAATCTGAAATACATGTTTAAATACATTTTTAAATTAAAGCTTGAGTGGGGTCTCACTTTTGGGAGCAAATGATGGAGCCTATCTGTCCTTTGGGCCTTGAGGAACAAGCCTTCCCATTGCAACAGAGAACTGTGACTCCCACCTTACAAGGAGGCCTCAGCTCTGCTCTAAAAAGAGGAATTTGGCATGTGTATCAAGGTTACAAGCTTGGGCTCAAATCCTGACTCTACTATAGACTGGCTCTATGACCTTGGGCAACTTTTCTTCTCTTGAGTCTTGGTTTCCTCACCTGTAAAATGGGATAAAAAGACTAATGGGATATAAAGACTAATAATAGTCTTTATATTCTAAGACTGCTATGAGGATTCCACAAGCATTTGTTAAAATTGTCTGTCAATGCCAGCTACTGTTATGATAGATGGAGAAACTGAGGCCTAGAAAGGACATGGGAGCTGTCCAGTGTCAAACAGCAAGGAAAGGTAGAGCCAGAACCCAAGGCTCTCCCAACTGAGGCCAGTGTGCATTTCCCCATCTCCACTCAGAGCAGACTGGTGGCTTCATCCCTCACAGTCCCTGGGTCTACCTCACTCATGGTATAGGTGAGGAAACCTGCAGGACAGGGCCATGGATGAGAGTCATGAACAGTCTCCAGACTCTCTCAATGCTCCCTACCTTTTCTGCACCTCTGCATTTGGTGAGTTTCATGACGTACAGTTTGAAATATGTTATTGACACATCGATTGACCAAATGAGTCCCTACCCCATTAATCCCCCAGGCCTTCTATGCAGGAATGTTTGCTTTGGAGTTTTTGGATGGACGTGGTAAGATTGAGGGCTTCTCATCAGCTTCCCAGCTGTCCATCACCCAGTGCCACGTCTCCCCAGCAAGGGGGCCACTCACCATTTATAAAGTCTGCCTCATTCCAGAGCCCATCCAGAATCAACTGACAGAGACCCAGGGTGTCAGAGTGGTCCTGAAACTGACTCTTCTTACGTGGGATCCCCACAGGTACTGCCCCAAGATGCTGAAAGTATCAGGTCTCCTTCTTATCCTCTCTGGGCTGCTTGCCCTACTGTCTGCTCAATATTTGAATAATCGAATCACCTGTGGGTCTGTTATATTGTATATTTTAATTTCTTGGATTTCAATTCATTTGCCGTGTGTGTGTGTGTGTGTGTGTGTGTGTGTGTGTGTGTGTGCCTTGTAATTTTTCACTGGATGCTAGACATGATAAAAATCACAGAGGCTCTGAATGGTCCCATCTTTTTCCAAAGAGGAAGGAAGACAGCCAAAAGATAGCATATAAGTGGATTTCTTTGATTCTTCTGAGGCTTAGATTTATGTTTTATGAGGGTAAAACTATTTTGATTTTGCTCTTACTCTTCAGGAGAAGCCTTTATTTCTAGGACATGCCATTTCTCCTACGGCGTCTCCTACATCTTTTGGATCTTAACTAAAAGTCCAAGATGTTTATCAAGGCCCCTCCATCTTAATAAGGCTTGAATTCAAACCAGTGTCTCTCTAGCACCACACAGGGGACGTGCTGAAATCTCTGCTCAGCTTTTTAACTCTCAGCTGCTATTTTCTGCCAATGACTCAGAGTCTAATGATTTTTGACACCAAATACAATGTGTGTGGGTTTCCCCACACACAACCAAGCAATTCTCTGACACTAGCTGAGTGTCCTACAATTCCCCTCAATTCTGACACTCTCTACCCAGAGATGGCATCAGATGGCACCACAGCTTAAGGGCTCTGTTCCAAGACATTGTCCTCACTTCACATGCCAAGCTCAAGTCCATGTGGTGGACTTGCTTGTGTTTCTGACTGACCCAGCTACAAGTCAAAAGTCCCCATAACCTCCAACTTGAGTTTAATTAGCTTGCTAGAATGGCTCATGGAACTCAGAGAAATATGTTACCTCCTAGATGACTGGTTTGTTATAAAAGAATACAACTCACGAATAGCCAGGAGAAAGAGAAGCATAGCACAAGGAATGAGGATAAATGTGGAGTTTCTACATACTCTCTAGGTGCATCCCTTCCCTGAATCTCCACATGTCCACCAACCTAGACCCCCTTCCTTTTGGGTTTTTATGGGGGCTGCATTACATCGGCATGACTCATTCAACCATTGGCCACTGGTGACTGAACTCAATCTTCAGCCCCTTTCCTCTCCCCAGAGGCTGGGGGGTATTGGGAGGTGGGACTGAAAGGTCCAAACCTCTAATCACCTGGTTGGTTCCCCTGAAAACTAAGCCCCATCCTTAGGTGCTTTCCAAAAGTTATCTCATTAACATAATGAAAGATACCTTCGCTTCTCTCATCACTTAGGAAATTCCAAGGGTTTTAGGAGCTCTGTGCCAGAAATGGGGCAAAACCAAATACATATTTCTTATTATGAATCATAATATCCCAAGTCTCACACTGCACAGGTGAGCTTAAGTCCAGTGAGTTGAGGGAAGTCTGTACACTGATTTCAGAGTTCTTTCCCTGTGGTACCACTTTCTGTGGGATTCTGTTCCTTAAGTCCCAACTACTCTGAAAGCCCCCAATACAACTCTGCCTTCTTAGCCCCAGTGAGACTGATCCCTTTGTTTGGACTCTATTTCCCCATCATAGAACCGACCTTGGGCAGAAGTTGGGGTGAATGTGGAGCTTACCTTAAAAGGTACTCTTTCCTAAGAATCATAGGCTCTCCTATTCTACCTGCATAGTTTCTCATCGATACCGTTGAACCACTGTTTGATATATTTTCATCTTTTATAGTTGATTTTAATGGGAAGGTTGGTTCTGGTAAATCTGTCATGACCAAAACCAGAACTCTGCAGCTAGAATTTGAACTTAGGGGCACTGCAATGGTTCAGTTGGTTAAGCATTGGACTTTTTTTTCAGCTAAGTCATGATCTCAGGGTGGTGAGATAGAGCCTCAGAACGGGCTCTGCAGGGAGTCTGCTTGAGAATCTTTCCCCCTTCCTCTCCCTTACCTCTGCCCCTCTCCCTACTCTCTCTCTCTCTCAAATGAATGAATGAATTAATGAATTTGAACTTAGATCTTGCTTGAAATTTGTAACCACCCATTTAGGGCTCAGGTTGAGAAGTTGCAACACAGGAAATGCTGAATCCTTAAAAAAATAACTTCAAGATTGGTTATTTCCAGAAAATGTTTTATGGGGAATAATATGGCAAGTGAGACAAGAAAAACACCCAAGTATGTACATCCCAGGGCTGTTTGGGATGTTAATACAAAAATGACCAAAAGGAAGAGACTGATTAAATAAAATTGGTCAATCCATACATTAGAACATACTGCAGATAAGGAAGTAGAAAGACTTATCATGATGTGATGTCATTTGATAAAGTGATTCTATAGAAGCATGACAGGGCAATCTTGTTTTTTCCATAATGTTACATGAATGCATACATGTATGTGTATGTGTGTGTGTACACATGTGTGAGTATATAAAGAAAAGCTTCTGAAAGAAATTACAACAGAATTTAATCTCTGAGAATTGATTTTTATTTATTTTTTTCTTTCTTTGTATATTTCTTTTCTAATTTTTCTACTTGTCTGAAAACAGATCATCAAAATTAAAATATTAAACCAAATGGGTCAATTTACATGGGATTGGTGACTGGGACGGGGCTCAGAGTCTTCCCTAAATTTGCCATGTGTCTAAAGAGAAGATTGGGCCCTACCAGAATTTACATGTTAGTCTCAGGTCCCAAAAGGGGACATTTGTACTGTCTTTTGGCTAAAGCCTCTGAAAGTCCCACCACCATGTGCATAAATGTCTTTAACTCATGATGGGATATGAGGTAAGTGTCAAGGTCCTGAGGACCTATCGCAGCCCAGGGAGCATGCCATATAAGCAGAGGATTCCAACCCAGAAGCACTGCAAACTGGAGCATGGTCTCCACGTACTTAAGACCAACCCTAGTTCCCTGGCCTGAGGTACAGGTCCATGCCACTGGGCCTATGTTTCCCACCAACTCAGGAAGGTAAGTTTTTTGAATCACCAGATGAGGATCATCATAATCACAAAGCTCACCAGCATAATGGCAACCATTTGCGGAGCACTTCCAAGGGGTAGAGTGCTGCACTCGGTATTCATAAGAAGGCTGAGGGGGAGGTATGTGTATGTATCATCCACATTTTCCAGATAAGGAAACTGAACCTCCAAGACCCTGCATTGCCCAGATTACCCGGCAAGTAGGTGGCAGAGCTGGGATTCCATCCCAGGCCTGTTCTGTCTCTGAAGCCAGGGCACATCATCACCAAAGTCTTCTGTAAAATGAGGATAATATGTCCTCCACCCAATGTCATGTGGTGAAGCAATTTGCCCTAAATACCACAATCCTATACCTGGTAAGAGGTGGAGGGCTTCAGACACTATTCTTGTACTGTAACACGTGCAGCCTCTCACAGGGGGCAGTGAGCACCTCTACCGGGGAAGACTATATCCGGGCAGGAAAAACTATACATCCAGCATCCTTGGGCATATATACAGGTTGTGTGGCCTTGGGCCACTTCACGTCTTGGACTCTTCATTTCTTGCTCTCTACTATGAGGAGAAGCATGTCTCCTCTCTGAAACTTACTGGCCCCATCTATAGAAGAGGCTACATGAGTTCTGTAGCCACCATAGACCAAAGCTCTGGGGAGACCCTCTCAGAGAATGACCCCACAGCTGACCCTCTCTGTCTGCTCCCCCACAGGTACCTGACCCAAGATGCTAAAGGTCTCCGGCTTCTTCATTCTCCTCTGTGGGCTGCTCGCCTCATCCTCTGCTCAAGAGGCCCTATCCAGAGCTTCTTTCCAGATCACCAATGGTGAGACTGTCCTGCCTTCGGTCACACCTGGCCTTGTCAGAACCATAGGCCTCTCCTAAAAGTCTAGACCATGAGCCATTGTAGGTTAAGTTCTAATTAGCATCATGCCTGGGACTGAGTTAACATGATGAATCATTAGCTGCTCTGATCATCACAACATTACTATATTTAATACTGTTCTCCCAAGATTCCCCTCTTTCCTGTCTCCTTGCCCTGGTCTATTTATTAAAACCCACCATCAAAAGGCCCAGCCCCACCTGGACTGGCCCCTGCTCACCTCTCCTACCACTCCCCATTCACTGGCTCCCCTCCTGCCACAGTAGCCTCCTTAACACATTGAGCACACCCCAGGACCTTAACACTTGCTGTTCCCTCTGCCTGGAACATTCTTCCACTAACTATCAACATGGCTCCCTCCCTTCCTTCAAGTCTCTGCTAAAATGTTGCCTTTGCAGAAAACATTCCTTGACATCCTTGCATGAATTATTGCCCTCACCCAATACTCTCAATTCCTCAGTCTGTCTTTTATTTTCCCTCATGATATAAAGAGCTTCACAGGATGCATGGTATGGCTGTGGTGGTTAAAATAATGAAATGTTTTTTCTAAATTCCCTGGGAAGTATCCCCTGCTCAGAGACTCCCCAAGTGATGCCCCTTATCACCCCAACCATCTCACCTTCCACCCCAGGACTCCAGCCTCCTCACCAAGAAAAATCTAATGAGTCAATACTTGGCAGAGCCCAGGAGCCACAGGACCTGGCTACATAGCTATGGTTGATGTCCTTTCTGATTGGTTGGTGCCCGTGCCCAGTGGGTTCTTGGATATTTTGAAACCAGCCCCTTCATAGCACTTATCTGCACTTGACTCACGCATGTCCCTTTATTCGCTACTTTATCATCTCTCTTCCCTCATCCCCACCAGAATGCCAGCTCCACGAGGGCAAAGAGTGCTGTCTGTTCTCACAGGTGCAGCCTGGCATGGCCCTAGCACACAGTAGGCCTCTACAAATATTTGCTGAATGATTGTGCCTGGAACCTGGCCCAACACCAAGCAGGCCAGGAAAACTAGGTGAATGAGGAGTAAGATCCACACGTGGGACATGCTCAGAGGTCAAGGCTGCATCTAAGAATCTTTGGCATCTAAATGTCTAATGTTGGGGTTTGGGGGGCGGATATGTTTTTCAGCTTTGACATGAGGACTCCCTGGTACGAACATTCTCTCTGCCCTGCAGACAATTGACTTCCAGGGGTCACTGAAGAATGTCTTCAGCCTTGCAAGAGGAAACCACATCCTGGGCGGCCTGCTCACCAACAGAGATGCTAATTTTACGTGAGTGGTCTCAGATCAGAACCCCCCACGTCCAGACTGTCCTGGTTTGTTGGTTTATGAGCACCCTCCTGGCACTTTCTTGACTCTACAGAAGCCCTTTCCTCAACTAACAGCCCTTCCCACTCCAATGGGCTAAGACCCACTGGTGGAGAGAAATTCCTACTGGGCGTAGAGACAGAAGCTAGGGAGATGCTGAAGACAGTTTCAGTCATTTTTTCTGGGAAGATAATGGCTGCTCACTTCCAGTCTCTTCCCCTCTCTGAGACTCAACTCCTGCCCCGTTACATGGGAAACTATAGCATCTGAACCCATTGGATTGTCATAAATATTAAGTGAAATAACACATAAAACGTGCTTACACAGCTCCCTGCCCTCACTAAGTCCCCAGTCAACAGTACCAGTTAGGACAACCTCTGTTGTAACAATGTGGCAATCACAAAAATTGATGCCACCTGACCACCAGAGCTTAGAAGACCCAGGTCCCTCTTCTTAGTATGTTCGAAACTGCAGCTGATTCCCACCCCCTTCTCGCCCCCCACACCCATCCCAGCCTGCTCCTCCCCAGCCCAGCCGATCTTAGATGATGAAACTCCACCCGTCTAGTCCCTCTGACCTAAAATCCTGACACCATCCAATGCCCCTCTCTTCACTCACTCCCCCAGGCAGCCTCTCCACACACCCTGTCAGCCAGGCATCTGACCATTTTCTCCACCTCCTCTGGTCTGAACCACCATCATCTCCCTCTGAGTAATGGTCCCAGGTCCCCTTGCTTCCACTGCAAGCCCCCTCCTACTCCATTCTGTTCCATCCATATTCAGATGCCTCGTTCTAAGAAGTCGGCCAGACACTGTAACTCTCT
Organism: Enhydra lutris kenyoni; assembly: GCF_002288905.1. Lineage (NCBI taxonomy): Eukaryota > Metazoa > Chordata > Mammalia > Carnivora > Mustelidae > Enhydra > Enhydra lutris. The sequence continues at coordinate 25,201,047 of NW_019154090.1, read as the reverse complement.
TGCTCAAACCCTCCAATGTCTTCAAGTTGCTCAGAACCAAACCCAGAGGTCTTACCATCGCCCACAGGCCCCCTGCGACCCAGCCAGGACTGCCCTCTCCCCTCCCCCCTACCCACCTGCCACACTGAGCCCATTGCTGTTCCAGCTTCAGGGCCTATGCACTTACTCTGTCTTCTGCCTGGCCCTTTCTTCTTCCCCTGGCTATCCTCATGACCCTAACTTCATTCATGACCCTGCCCCCAGCGTCACCTGCTGTGAGAAGCCTTCCCTGACGCTCTAAAATATCACTCCTCCCAGTGTCATCCTCTTCACCTGATCCCGCTAGGCTTTTTCTTCACTGCACCCATCACCTGACACATGTTGTATGCATTTGCTTACAGCATTTATTGTTTTACACATATATGCTCTGCCCAAGCTGTCTATAGCTTTCTGTCTTCTACTCATTATTTATTCACTCATTTATTCCAGCCTGCTTGGTGTTGGCCAAAGAGCTAGACATGACCATTCTGTGATGCATTAAGGCAACAGGTTCTTTTTGCTCAGGACCAGATTCCCTGAGCTTAACAGTTATGCAATAAATTACATGATTAATGAGTCAGTAACCATCTTTGCATACGTTCAGCTTCTGCTCTGCGGGGGACCTGCCTTTGCACAGTGTGGGGTCCCCCTACGGCTAGAGTCATAACCTTCCCTGTTGTGCTGTTTTTTCACCCAGGGTACAGATCACAGACTTTCGACTCCTCCAGGTCTACCTTGAGAACTCCCCTAACTTCAAGGGGGTCGAGTTACGGATACCATTGGCATTTTCCATACAAATAAAGTAAGTAACACTTTGTACAGTTCCATCCACATTCGCACTGATGTGTGGGTGTGGGAAGCAGCCATAACTAAAGGGTGTCCAGTGGAAGTCTCATTGTGTGGTTGGGGCAAACACACCCTCCATCTCTGGGCCTGGGCCACTCTCTATGGTCGGTTTAGAGCATGGGAACACTTGAATGCCTCCAAGCTGGGGCCTCCCTAGGAAAAACAGAGCAGGCTGAGTCAGTCTCCTCTCTCTGCTTTATACAGAGAGCCCCACCCTCATTTATTTGGATTTCCTGAATCCACTCCCCTCAGACTGAACACAACTTAAGACAACGACACAGAATCTGCTCTAGACCCCAATGCCCCTTGGCACCATTGCCGAGAGATTGTGCACAGATGTGTTTTGTTTGGTCTGTACAGTGTATCTTCAGGGAGAACAGGCCTTCTTCGTTCATCCCAGCTGTCACCCCCTTTCTGTAAAACCAGTCCCTGGTCTCCCTTATCCATTTCCAACTCAAGCCTGGCCCTGGAGGCAATGGCATTTGTGACCTCAAGAAGAGTACTTTCCAACAAAGTCACAGTTTCTCAGATTTGATAGGATTCTTTTTTTTTTAAGATTTTATTTATTTATTTGTCAGAGAGAGAGAGGGAGAGAGAGCAAGCACAGGCAGACAGAATGGCAGGCAGAGGCAGAGGGAGAAGCAGGCTCCCTGATGAGCAAGGATCCCGATGTGGGACTCGATCCCAGGACGCTGGGATCATGACCTGAGCCGAAGGCAGGTGCTTAACCAACTGAGCCACCCAGGCGTCCCAGATTTGATAGGATTCTATACTTAGAATCAACCATTTCCTTTCTAACTGTCCCCGGAGCCAGAAATAGCGGGTATCAGTTAAACGCCCTGAACACAGACCTGCCTGGCTTCCAACTGGCTGGATGCACGACTTGGAGAAAGCCATCCCCATTCACTGAATCATCTCTTTTGAGAAATGAGGAAATGATCTTTACAGGGTAATTTCGAGGGTCTGTGCAAACATGTGAGAACACTCATTCTGGAAACAAATGGGAGGAAAGTAAGCTCTGTTGCTCTCTCCCACCAGCCTTCGTTCTTCCTTCCCACAGGTTTCTGGCTCTTAATCCCTATATATTCCATGTACGGACAGATATGAGAGTCCAGCTTTATTTGGAGACAGCAAATACCGACTTGCCTTTGGACATTGCAGGATTGCCCCTGACACTGTATGGATCCAGTCCGAAAATCTGTAAGTTCTCCTTGTTTCTCTCTCTCTGCATCCCACTGGTTGGGACGGAGCCCCAGTGAGGCTTCACCGGAAAGACCTCACCAGCAAAACAATCCCTTCTCCAATGAGCCTTTTGTGCACATGGGGATGTGTGTCTTACAAAAAGAACTTCATGTCATTTTAAATTTCTGTTTAATATGAAAATTGTATTTTCACGGACATGAAAAGAGATTCACTGAATAGTATCGAGGACAAACAAAGCAGGCTCACTCCATTATTGGCTGACATTTAGGTTATTTCTGAATTTTTTGCTACTGTAAGTAATCCTGAACGTTTTGGTGCAGGAAATTATAGATCCCTAAGATTACTGAAAGAGTAAAAACAGTTTTATGACTTTTAAACTTGAAAGTATGTCATAGTTTTAAGGCATTCCAAATCCCTTATCAAATACCATAGAACTGACATAGAACTTTTGCTGGCATTGGTCAAATTTTACCCCATAGTCAATCTGGACGAATTATTCTCATTTTTACAACTTCTCTCTTCAGTAAGGATTTTCAGCAGAAAATCCCATAGATGCCATTCTATTGGCAATCCCTAACAAGGATTTCACCATCTGTTTATTGGTCTGTGACACCTTCGCTGCAGAGTAACTGTTTTCAGAGGTTTGCCCTTTTACTAAGTGTTATCTTCTAAATTTATAATCTCTTTTTTACAATCTTCTTTTATAAGATTTTTTTAAAATTTAGGCTCATGTCCATGATTAACTGAACCCAACAGTCATCACCAACCTATTATACACTGGGTCCTTCTCATTTGTTAATTCTTTCTTTTGATTCATCTCCCAGTTGCTCACTCGATCAAGAGAGATCTGAGTGTGAAATCTTTTCTGAGCTCTTAGACCTCTGGTGATGTCCTCCTGTCCTGTTCCAGATAACTAAACCCTTGATTCACAACCATTTCCCCCAGGGGAAGTTCTGTCAATGTGGCTCTGTGCCCTTTGAGATGTTGAAGAAAACTAGTCTTTCCTTTGAGGGACATCTGAGTCCTCAGGCCGGAGGTGGTAGATTAGCTGATTTATATATAAAGCAAACTCTTTGCCTGAGAATGAGATTTACCCTTACCTATAAGGATTATGGACTGAGTCAGGAAACTGAAGACATACTATATTGCTATTTCCCTGCTTCCTTCTCCTCTCCCCCCAACAGAAGAATGACATTACAATACTCCTTCCATGAAGGCATGACCATAGGGCTAAGGAAAAAAGTTTTGTTGGAGTATTAGATAATGACAGTGATGTGGTTTTGGAATATAGATGAGGTTCAGTGGGGTGGAATCCGGAGCCCACAACTGAGAAAGAATTCTTGAGATGTCTTTAGTGCAAAATGGTAGTTTATTAAAGCACGGGGACAGGACCCGTGGGCAGAAAGAGCTGCTGTACCGGGGTTGTTCGGCATGGCTGATTATATACTGTGGGGTTAGGGGAGGTAAGGAAAAAGGGAGGTACTTTCATGTGTTAAAAACTCACAGGATACTAGAACACTTGCCATTGTCAAGTGAAGGTTGTTTTTCCTTCTAATAAGGCAGTAACAGTAAGATAGTTGGGATCTTCCTGGACAAACAGTATACTCTGCCTGCTTCAAGTACCTATCTATGGGCTGCAGATTATAAGGACATTTAATTGTATCTACATTTCCTTCTGGAAGCTAGGTTATTGACAGAAATGGTTTGTTCTTGTAAATTGCTAAGACATTTGTAAACTAATGGAGACTCATGTCCTGCAGGATTGTGATCTCTATAAATCAACTATTTGTTTTTCCTTTCCTTAGCTTTAGGGCAGCCAGGAGTGCATGAGGAATGTCACATATATCCCGTGTGGGGAGGTGTGTTGTGGGGTGTCAGCTCTGCTTTGTCCTAACCGTGCCTTCTGTTCCCTCATCAAGGGGAACAGGAAAGTGCCAGAAAGAGAGTGATCAGGACCTAAAAGGGTGATAGAAGCTGAAGAAGGGATTCCAGAAGAGAGAACAAAATAGGCAAGGAGAAGGGGGGTCATGGGGAACAATGATGAGGGCAGGGTGATTTCAATTGGAAGATTAATTTTAAGGAGCCCTAAGAGGTAGGTTGCAGTGGAAGGGCAAGGCTGGGTCATGGAATGCCCTGGAAACAGGAGGCTTAAATAATGTGGGGTCAGCTAAGCACATAAGTGACGTAAATAAAGGAGAGTTTGGGAGAATTTAATCTGTTCTGCTTTCATTCTTCATTTAGCGTCACCCCAATGAAAAAAATTATTGTGGAAAACGTAGAGAGAGTCCTGGGAGACCTGATAATCCATAATTTGGAAGCAAAAGTAAGTATACAAACTCAGATTACTTCAGTTTTTTAGTCTGAGACCTAGAGTTTGGTGGACTACATCTTCTTAATCAACTGGAAGGAAATCGGGACACCCGGATGGCTCAGTTAAGTGTCTATCTTTGGCTCAGGTCATGATCTCAGGGGTCCTGGGAGCCAGCCCCACATTGGGTTCCCTGCTCAGTGGGGAGTCTGCTTCTCCTTCACCCTCTGCCCCTTCCCAAATTTAAAGATTTTAAATAAAATCTTTAAAAAGGAAATCTTCCAGGAAGGAGAGTTGGGGAGAGCGGAAGTGGCGTTTATCAAGCTCTCACTGTGCAACCAGCACTGGTAAAGTGCTTTACAGGTATTATTTAATAGTTAAAGTCAAAATCGGTGTCTGGGTGATGAGATAAGCTGATAAGACTCTCCAAGACTCCATTTCTTATCTCTAAAATAAGTATAAGTAATCATAAAATGAACAGCTAATATTCATTAAGCACAAAGGCACTGTGCTAAGGATCTTTCATGAATTTTCTTATCCTCCAAACAATCTCATATTCTAAATAACAGTATGATGTCCATTTTCCACATTTAAGAAAAAGTTCCAGAGATGGCCAATGACTTACCTAAGTCACAGAGCTGCCACATAGCTCAGCTGACATGTGACCCCAGGCAGTCTGTTCCCCCAATCCCCTGCTTGGTTGTTCCCTAAGATAGATTGTCTTAGAAGGAGAACTTGCCTTGACTGCTCCCTGAATATTCACACTCCATTGGTGGAGCCCTCGTCCTGACCCTTGCATACTTTCTTGTCTTTCAGATGTGTCCTTTCATTAATTCATGCTTTATAACTTGAATCCGCAAGTGACTAACGAACTAATTAGTAAGTGCTGGCGGTGAGAAAACCAAGGAGGACCCCAGGAGAAAGCTCAGACTCCTCCCTCACTTTTATCTCCTCTCCCCTAACACTTCTCTCAGACAAAACATCCCATCCTCAACGAGGCAGAATGGTTCCTGCTAACTCGCTCCTCGTAAACTCAGCTGCTGCTTACTGAGGGAGTCCCGGGTCCCATGCCCAGGGTCAAGCACGCCACCTGCACTGACCATTGAAATCCTCCATCACTAGCCAAATACGCTGGTTTCAATTCCATTCTGGCCCCAAAAGCCTAGAGAAGCTGAGCTATAAATGGGAGCTTCTCTGGGGAAGAAAAGCTGCCTGATTTCTCCTTTATCGTTCTAGATTGGATGTTACATAATGAGCAGAAAATTGGCCTGGTTTTAGCCCAAAGACTGCCTCCTTCTAGTAGACTCTACCTCCAGCACCCAAAGTTTCCAGGTCTGCCAGAAGCCAAGCAGGCAGCTGAGGCCCCCAATGGGAATCTGAAAACCAGTAGAATTTCTGGGCTGAAAGGACTATTCCTCCGTCCACTGAAGACTCATTCATCCCACCAAGTGTTAGCTGCTGGAGTTTCTAAAGTTCCTTTAAATTATCTCTCCCAGCAAGCAGTTTTCTGGCCTCTGCTTGCATACCTCCACTGACACAGAGCTCACTACTGATGAAGTAAGAAGCTTGAGGCAATTAATCTGAATGAGTCCTAAAGCTCTCAAAATGCGGCCCCCAGATTCACCCAAAGTAAATGTCAGTGGGGCAGCTTGACCAATATCCTCACTCCACTGATACTGGGCCACCATTCTGGAGACATGGCTAGGCAAATGGGGATCAGCTGGCTGTATGGGGATTACAGATGGCTGTAATGGGGATTACAGATGGCTGTAATGCCATCTTCCTACACAGTCTCGTTTCAGTGTATAGTTCTTAAGTTACTAGCTTGGGAGGGAGCAGTTGTTCCCAATTTACAGTCGAGGAAACCAAGGCCCAGAACTGTCAGTGAAGTGATCAAAGATGCCTGGTACTAAGTAGAGCCTCCAGCCCCACCCGCATGCCCCCAAGGGTTTGGTTCATTCCCTGACCCTGCTCTGCCCCCGTCTGGAGCAGGAGAAAACTCCTTTGGCCTCTCAGGTCCTCCTTCACTCCCACTGTCTCATGGTATCTGTTTTGCCTTTTAGGTCTGCTGATGGAGCAGGGCAGGTTCCAAGCCACCACCCAAATGCCCTCGAAGTAAAGGAGCCACTGTTGCACAAGTCCGGTGAGAGATCAAAGCATATTTCCATTCCTTAGTGACGGCACTTGGCCTTTAGGGTCGTTATAAATGGGCCATTCACTCATTCGTAAAATTTCAGTTAAGCTTCTACTATGTGCTAACTGCTAGGGATACGGCCATGAACAACACAAGACTCTGTTCTCTTGGCATTTCTATTCTAGTTGAATGTACTGATAATGAACTAGGAAATAAGTGCAGAGTCAATTAAATTCCAAAGGGTGGTGGGTACTATAAAGGATACCAAGTAGAGTCTGAGAGAATGACAGGGGCAGGGAGGGGCAGAGAGTAGAGGCAGACAGAAGGCTCTGTGAGATCTTTCAGCTGAGCCATGAACGATAAGGCAGGAGTTGTGCCAAGACTGAGGGGAAGAACATCACAGACAGGAGGAGGAGCATGTGCAAAAGCCTCGAAGCAGGAATGAGTTTTCCTTTCGGGAGCAAGAAAGGAGAGCAGTGTGACTGGGATGTGGAAGGGGCTCAGTCAGAGGAGGCATCTTTCTGAAAAAAGAGTTTTATTCATGTATCGTGTATTTATTTGCAACTATTCTATGTTGAACACACACTTGCTCAAGTTTCACCATCTCAGGTCTCTCAAAAAAAGCCAGGGTGCCTGGGTGGCTCAGTGGGTTAAGCCTCTGCCTTTGGCTCAGGTCATGATCTCAGGGTCCTGGGATTGAGCCCTGCATCAGGCTCTCTGCTCAGCAGGGAGCCTGCTTCTCCCTCTCTCTCTGCCTGCCTCTCTGCCTACTTGTGATCTCTCTCTCTCTCTGTCAAAGAAATAAATAAAATCTTAAAAAAAAAAAAGCATATCTGCCACTCTCTTCCCTCCTTATTTTTCTTTGCAAAATTCATTATTATCTGACTTTTTACAACACTGTTTCTTTTCTGTCTCCAGTACTAGAATATTTATTTCATGCAAGCAAGGACTTTTTCTTATTCCCTGTTGTATCCCAGGTGCCAGCATTACAAAAATGAATTAGACATAGCCCTAAGAGCCCCCAGCCTAGTAAAGGATAAGACAAATAAATAGGCAATTTCAGATGTAGTTAAGTATTCTGGCTGGGAGTCTGTGGAGGTAGAGAGGCAAGATCCAGCAATACCGCCTGGGGTCTTCCACAAGGGCTTCAAGAGGATGCAGGATTTAAACTGGATGTTGAAGAATGGTTAAGAGTTTCTTTATAGGAAAAAAAATTAAAAGCAGAGGATATGGCACACCTGGGTGGTTCAGAGGGTTAAGCCTCTGCCTTCAGCTAAGGTCATGGTCTCAGGGTCCTGGGATTGAGCCATGCATCAGGCTCTCAGCTCAGCAGGGAGCCTGCTTCCCCCTCTCCCTCTGCCTGCCTCTCTGCCTGCTTGTGATCTCTCTCTCTCTCTGTGTGTCAAATAAATAAATAAAATCTTTAAAAAAAAAAAAGGCAGAGGATACATGATGTGCAAATATACAGGAGCAGGAAAGGACCTGATGCTCTGAACAATGGGGCAGAAGCTCTAAGTGACTAGTCATAGGAGTCATGGAAGATGGAGGCATGAGTGGTAAGAGTAAGTTTGTAGTGAACTATACACATGCCTTCTGAGAACAAGGGTTCATGTGATGGGTCGAGCCACCAAGAACAAGGTGCAGTACATAAAGGGAACTTAAGAAATTGAATGGCCAACACTATAATTGAATCTATATCTTTGGGTTGATAGCTTAGTTACGTAAGATTCTAAACTAATGTTGTCCAATAGAAATATAACACAAAATACACATGTAACTTGGAATTTTCTAGTGATGAAATTTTTAAAAGGAAAAGGAAACAGATTGTATTTAGCAATATATTTCATTTGTCAAGTATACTCAAAATATTATCATGTCAACATTTAATCAATATAAAATTATTAATGAAATATTTTATCTTCTTTTTTGTGCTAAGTCACGATATCTAATGTGTATTTCATATTTACAGAACATTTCAATTTGGACCAGCTGCAATTTAAGTGCTCAACATCCACATATGGCTAGTGGCTGCCATACAGAGCAATGCAGTTCTAACCAGCTGCAGCACAATGAAAAGCCTAGAGCATCTCATTGTATACCCACCAATACATCTAGGCTGCCACCTGTCACAGCAGCTCCAAACCATGCCATACTCAGTCTACAGGTATAATTGGTTCAACCTAGAAAGTATTTTGGTTTTTTTTTTAAGATTTTATTTATTTAAAAAAATTTGTATTTATTTGACAGAGAGAGAGCACAAGCAGGTAGGGTGTCAGGCAGAGGGAGAGAGAGAAGCAGGCTCCCCACCGAGCAAGGAGCCTGATGTGGGACTCAATCCCAGGACCCTGGGATCATGAACTGAGCCAAAGGCAGCCACTTAACTGACTGAGCCACCCAGGTGTCCCTAGAAAGTATTTTGTAAATGTGACTCTGTTGCCAATATTAAAAATAGGAAATATGTCTTTTGATCAAGCAGGACAACTGGCAGTATTTTAAATCCTTGTGTGCTAAAGTAAGTCAAGGTGAGAAGGAAGATCTATCTCAGTTGATGACAGACAGTACAAGGAACAGAATTTTTTATCCAGGGATAGGCAATCATGGATGTCCAGACTGGAATATGGTTCAGCACCATGGATAGTGGACAGCAGTCCAAGGAAGAGGAAGAGGAAGAGGCTTTCTGCTCTGGTTGACACCTCCTTAAAAGGGGTATGAGGTTGACTAATACCTTTATTATATCACACAGAATCAGGTCCCGCTTGCTGATCTCTCCTCCTTGGAATGTCCTCCACACTTCAGATCATCACCTATATAGATGCTCATGTTGATTATTCAGCCGCTGCCTGGAATTTCTTTACCCACCCTGGACTCCAAGGATCCCCTGCTTCTTTGGATATGGAGGCTATTTCCCTGTAACTCCTCACCAGAATCCATGTGCTGATTCTCTGTAATCTCTTCACAATAAACTTATTTTTCGCAGCTCTGAACTGTGGGCTGTCCTGCCTCCATAGTGCCATGTGGGGCAGGGGCAAAGATAGCCAGAGATGGCATCACGGCTGATCGTGATGACAAAAATTCGCAGAGTAGGGGAGGATTCCTAGGTTAATTTAGCCTTTATCTCAGAAATACCTCAACATTATGGCCTGGAGAATCCCAAAAATTATAGAACAAGTCTTTCTGTCTTGTGTGAGATGGCTTCTAGGTGATTCTGCTTGGGCCTCAATCTCCTACTGTGAAGTTAGAATTTTGGTCTCATCGATAGGTCCCTCAGGCAACTACAAAGTTGTGGTTTATGGAAGAAAACTTATCTCGGCCCTGGTAATCCCATTTTTCTTCCCTCTATCACCAAACTTCTCAAGAGAGATATTGCTATCCATTGTTTCTACTTCCTCACCTTTACCCAGTGCTCAATTTTGGGTAGTCTGGCTTATCTCCCCAACTCAAAATAACTTACTTTAGGTCATCAATTACTTCCTTCATGGCCAATACCAGTGAGCCCTATTCAGTGTTCATGTTGCTCAAGTCATTAGCAATCAACTTTGCATGACAACTCCAATCTACTCCTCACCTGCTTCTCCCCCTCTTTTTCTTCCTTATCACTACCTCGATTCACGCCTGGCACTCCTCTTTGCATACATACAGTACATCACTTACTCTTTTTAAATAAATTGTGTTGGTTATTAAGCTTTAATCTCTCGGTTACAAATCTTTATTTCTGTATTCTCTTTTGCAGTGCTGGGTCTGGGACTCTAAAAACCACCCACCTTCTTTACTGGCTTGCTCCTTTTTAGGATCCTTTACTAGAGGAAGATTGCAAGGCTGAAGGAGGAGAAAAGAAAACTCTTCTCTCCCATTTGCTTCCTCTTCCTTTAAGCATCACCCAGCAATGGTTTTTCACCTAATCAGGAAAAGCTGGTTTCAGTTTTTGGTTTTTGGTTTTGGTTTTTGGTTTTGGTTTTGGTTTGGTTTTTTTAATGCTCCAAAATCAATTTATTATGTTCCTCAGAATACTGCACCAGCCAATAGGAGCCCCTTTCTCAGAAGCCTACTTGTTCCTGGCATTTCTCCTCCAAGACCCTTAAAACTCATCCCAACAACCCTTTGTTGCCACTAGACCCATAACTTGGCTCATATCTCCGCATGCTCCAAGGGGACAAGAACAAAGATAAAATAACTTACATACTCAATTACTTTTTGTTTTTTTTGGGGGGGCTAATTTATAACAGCAGACATGGGGAATATGTGTAGCAATTATATGAAAAGGTTGGGGTTCAGGAACAGTCAAGAACGAATTCTTGAGATGTCTTCAGTGCAAAGAGGTGGTTTTATTAAAATGTGGGGACAGGACCCACAGGCAGTAAAAGCTACACTGGGGTTGTGAGGAGTGACTGATTATATACTTTCAAGTTGAAAGGGGTTAGGGATAGTGTTAAGTCTCTAGGGAATTTGAAAGCGAAGTTTCCAGGACATTGAGGGACTAGCTATTTTTAGGAAGAGGTCATTTACTACTGTCTAGTAAAACCCTAGTCACAAGACCCTTCAGATGTATATCAGTGGGCCATAAGCTTTGATGTGGGAAGCAAAGGCAGAAGAAAGATTATTAAATTTCCTTACTACCTATAGCCCATTGACAAGTCCTTGAAACAGAGAGTGAAATTCCTCTAGGGACTCAAACACCTCAATGTTAATACTTTGCTAAGGGCAAAAGGCAATCCTAGCCTGACACCCCCCACCCCACACACACACCCTCTACCAAGATCCTGTTAAGTCTACTTAAACATATAAAAATTCCTTTGGAAACTTCCTTTACCTCTAAACTCCCCAAGATATGTTTTAGCAATTATCCCCCAAGCATACGGCCCACCGATATACATCTGAAGGGTCTCATGACTAAGGTTTTATTAGATGGTAATAAATGACCTTTTCCCTACAACAGCTAGCTCCCCCACCCCAAGGTCCTGGAAACCTTGCTTACAAAATTCCTTAGAGACTTAGGCTATCCCTAAACCCCCTCCCAACTTGAAAGTATATAATGGGCCACTCCTCATGAGCACATTGCAGCCCTTTCTGCCCATGGGTGCTGTCCCTGTGCTTTAATAAAATCATGTTTTTGCACCAAAGGTGTCTCAAGAATTCTTTCTTGGCCGGGGGCTTAGAACCTTAACATCCTCTTTCCTACATTACTTGGAGGATGATGGCTAACATATATCTTGGGGGGTAGAGATAAAGGAAGTCTCCAAAGGGATTTTTATATGTTAAAGAAGATTTATTAGATCCTGGGGGTTAGGCTAATGTTAAGGTTGCCCTTGGCCTCTAGCAAAGTATGAACATCAAGGCAGCTAAACTCCTTGAGGAAGGTTACTCTGTCTGTCCCAAGTACTTGTCAAATGGGCTGTAAGTTATAAGGAAGTTTAATTCTTTTTCTTTGCCTTTGTTCTCTGATGAGGAAGCAGAGGGCTAGCTGAAGACAAAGCACAAGCTGTCCCCTGCAACCTCCCCTCCCCCACTCCTGGGTGGGACAAGTGTGACTTTCTTCCAGGAAGCTCCCAACTATCTTAATGTTAATATCTTGCTAGAGGGGAAAACAACCTTAACTTGACAATGGCAAGGTCTCTAGTATCTCAGGTCCTCTCTAGCATTTGAAAGTCCTTTTGAAACCTCACTTTCCCTTAACTTCCCCAACTCTGGAGTCTGTAATCACCACTCCACACAACCCCCTGCTGCAGCTCTTTCTGCCCACCGGTCCTGCCCCCATGCTTGAATAAAACCACCATTTTGCACCAAAGATGTCTCAAGAATTCTTTCTCAGCCCTCAGCAACACACCTCACCCCACCAAACCTCATATTCCAAAACCACATCATTCTCCACATCAGCAACTGATTCTAAATATGTTAGACCAAAGATGATAGACTATAAACTGGGTTGCTTCTTAATTGATGGGTACCTTCATCAAAGATTCTGGACTTAATATTAGATCACACAGCTGAAAATGGCTTTGATAGCTTATTGTGTTGGTTACTAGAAAATAAACTCAAAATGGCCTTCATTCAATGAGTTTGAGAACTTTCCAAGTTCAATATAAGTAAGGAATCCAAAGGCTTAGGGAGGTTGGACTGTTGGCGTGGATTTATCTTTTGTAAACACATGTGCCCCAACCGTTACATTTCCTGAGGGGGTCCAAACAACAATCTCTTCAACTAAATCAACTAAAAAGTTTAAAAATACAGTAGGAGAGTATCCACATCCTTGAAAAGCTGTTTTTTATTACCTGGGAAATGCTGTCATTGAGAAGGACTCCCGTGATTTTAATGGGGGAGGATGAGATACACCAGTAACAGAGCAAGTGGTAGAGCAAAACTGGCAGAAACGAGAGGGAATGCTTATTGTAATGGAGGGCAAGGATAAATGGTAATCAGAATATTTGGCAACTGCTAACTGATCACAGTTTCCCTAGGAAGGAAATAGATGGTCCTCCTACTAAATGATAATTGATCATGAGAATCTCCAGATTTGGAATCCAAAAACTTGACTTGCGTTGCCAAATGGAAAATCAGAGCTTTTCATCCAATTTCCAGTTAAAAGCCAGTTCAGGATCAGGAACCCCTTGATTGACGGGGAGCCAAGGGATCCTGCAACACTACCACAGCCTATACGCCAAGTCTTCCTTCAAGTTTTTCCCAAATTGGCCTGTTGACATTTATTAGAATCATGGTGCACTGTGGAAAAATACCCAGAACTCTGGGGGCTATGAGATACTGGCTCTGAATTGATGCTGTTTTCCAGGAACCCAAAATAGTTTTATGGTCCACCAAAGTGGGCTTATTGTTGGCAAATGATAAATGGAGTTTTGGCATGAGTTTGATTCAGAATGGGCCTGATAATTACATGGACCCATTCTGTGATTATTTTTCCAATTCTTTAATGTATAATTGGATGAGACATAATTAGCGACTGGCAGAATCCCCATTTGGCTCTCTGATCCATGAAGGGAGAGATTTTGAGAGAAGAAAAGCCAAGTGGAAACTCCCAGAGCTTTCTCTTATAACACAATAATAAACCAAAGCAATCCTACATCACTGGGGGAAATTGGAGAGACAAAGGCCATCATTTTTAATTTGAGAGACAAAAGGATGCTGATACTTGTATCAGTCAGGATTAATGCAGAGGAGAAAAAGAGACAAGAGAGGGATTACAAGAAATTGATTTATAGGATTATGGGATTTCTTAAGCAAGGTCAAAACTCATAGCTCAAGCCATGAGGAAGGGAGAATTAAGCACCAAAGCTGTCCACAGGAAATATTTTTTTTTCTCCTCTTTCTTTTTCCTCCTTCCCTCTCCTCTTCCTTCCTCTTCTCTGTGTTTCTCTGTCTCTCTCTACCCCTTTTTCCCTCTCTCCCCTCAGCCTTGCTTTTAAGTGCTCCCAAGTAATTGAATTAGTCCTACCTGGATTATCCAGGATAATCTCCCTTACATTAAGTCATCTCATTAAGGACTTTAATTATATCTGAAAACTCCTTTCAGATCAATACCTAGGTTAGCATCTGATGAAATAACAGGATTGTAGCCTACCCAAGCTGACACACTAGGGGAAAAAAAACCACAATACTTATCCCATCCCCATTTAACAACACTGTTCACTGGCCTTAAAGTCAACCCAACCCCTGACACCAGGAATTCACTATTACCCCTGAAAATGTTTTCCCCCCTATTTCAAAATTTAGGGATCATAAGAATCAGCTTGCTTTTACTTGGCAATGCTATCAGGACACAATAGTTTTTCCCAGCACTACTGGTGCTTTTACCATAACATAATTTATAAAAATCTTGATCATACTGACATCACAGAACATCACATATGTCCAATAAATTGTTGACATTATGCTGATTAAACTCAATGAGCAGGAATTAACAAGCATTTAAAGGCATTTGTAAAATACACATGAGGAAGAAGGTGAGATACAATCTCATAAAAGCCCAGGTCCCCAGCACTTTGATGAAGTTTCTGCAGTACAAAAAGGCACAAAGCTTCATGGTCCATTTTAATTTTTAAGGTAATACGTACCACAATTAAAAGTGTTATTCTGACGCATTTACTGAGCAACTCTTAAGGAACCAGTTTGGGTACGAATCAGAACGAGGACAGCCTCTCTAGGAAGCAGCACAAGTTTCCCTACCACTATGTCCTTCTATGACCTAGGTAGAACCCATTATACTTTCAGAGTACCTATGGCAAATGAGGATGTTTATGGATGCTCTGGCAAGCTCTAATAAGAGAAACACAGCACAGATCTCTAGGGCATTGGAGAAAAGCCCTATCCTGGTCTGCAGATAACCGTTTTAATTTTGAGAAACAGCTCCTGTCTTGCTACTGAGTCCTAGTAAAGATGAGTATCTAACCATGGGGCATCAAAAAACCATGCAATCTGAGATGTCCTTCATGGCCCACATATCAAGTTTCTTAATAGGCTGTATTACACTGATTTTCCAATGCTAAACTAAACTTGATTTCTTGAGATAAACCCCCACTTAATGAAGATGTATTATCCTTTGTATACATTTAAGTCTGTATTGAAGTCACTTAGATGCCGTTGAGGATTTTGGTCACTAGGTTCATGATAAATTGCTCTGTAGTATTGATCCTAGTCTGGGTTTTATATTAGGGTAAGGCTGGCTTCATTGAAGGACTTGGTAAGTATTCTCTCCCCTTCAATTTTCTGGAATAGCATGGGTATAATATGGTGTTTGGTGACGAAGCAATCTAGGTCTAGAGTTTTCTGTGCACGGAGGTTTTTATCTACAAATTCAGTATCTTTAATAGATACAGGGCTTTTCAGGTTATCTGTTTCTTCTGGAGAAGCTTTGGTAGTTTGTGTCTTTTAAGGAATTTGTTCCTTTTATCTAAGTTGTAGAAATTAATTGGCATAAAGTCATTCATAATATTTCCTTATTATTATCATAAGAATAATAAGGAAATATTATGAATTCTTATAATACCTGTAAAGTCTGTAATGCTATCACCCCCTCATTCCTGATACTGGTCATTTGTGTCTTCTCCCTCTTTTTCTGAATCTACCTGACTAGAGTTTTATCAACCGCATTAATCTTCTAAAAGAACTGGCTTCTGACTTCATTGGTTTTCTTTAATGTTTTTCAGTTTTTATCTCATTAATTTTTATTCTAATCTTTATTACTTCCTTGTTTTGTTTTTATTTATTTTTTTTAAAGATTTATTTATGAGAGAGAGACCACACACACGAGCAGGGTGAGGGGCAGAGAAAGAGGGAGAGAGACCCTCAAGCAGGCTCTGTGCTACGCACAGAGCCCGACAAGGCACTCTATCCCAGGACCGAGATCAAGACCCGATCCAAACCAAGAGTCAGACGCCCAAAGGACTGAGCCACCCAGGTGCCCCGCTTGCTTTGTTTTCAGTTGACTTCTCCTGTTCAAGCTTCTTATGATGGATGCTGAGGTCTAATGCGCACTTTAAGGAGAAGGACTCGAGCACATCTCCTCCTCGCCACTGGATGACATTCAAGGCAAGTGTGGCTCTGAATAGGTGGTCATTGTGAATGGCCGGTCTCCCTCATTTTCTCCTGAGAACATCTCCGCTTGGAGGGACCCTGGGCTTGTCAGGGGCCAGTTCCCACCCCCTAGTGGTTCAGAGAGTTCATGGTTATGGTGAGACCTGCAGTCTTCACTCCCCCTGATGGATCAATGCCAGCTCATTGAAAATCTATGGTAATTGCCATGCATGCCCCATGAGTCTTTAGTGGCCTCTCTGGAATATGAGAGGAAATGACCACTGAACAAGACAGGCTCACAGAGCTCAGGGTGAAGGGCAAGGGCCGTGGGTGAATTTATCTAGATGATATACAGGCCACAGAGCCAGATAGCCTGAGTTGGAATCCTGGCTCCACGCTTACCAGCTGTGTGTCCTTGGGCAAGTGACTCCATCTCTCTGTGTCTCAGGCTTTGCATCTGTGAAGTTCGGCAATAACAACATGGCCCTCCAGGGCTATTGGATTATTGAAATCAATTTACAAGGAATGCTTGGAGCAGAGCCTGGCACAGAGTTGGGGCTCAACACGAGTCCGCTGTTGCTCTTCCTGCCTCTCCTTGCAATGCCTGTGGGGGCCGTGGGATCGTGCTGGGGAGCAGAGTCGGGTGTGGGAGCAGGAGGTAGATGGGAACCGATGACGGCTCCTCTGATCTCCCTTCTGTGGGTCTGGCTGCCTTGTTCCTGCCCCAGCCCCACCTGTCCTGCTGGTGACTTCAGGGATTTTATTCAACTTCTCTGTGCCTCTGCAAAGGGAGGCCAATTATAATAGGATCTCCCTCAAAGGGCTGTGTGGAGGATTAAAGAATCCATTACAAGTAAAGCACTGCGACTGCCCTCTGAGCACAGTCAGCCCTCAACAAATGTGGTCTGGCACTATCTTCCTACTTCAGCTACATGGCTCTCAGGCACCCCGTGCAGCAAACTCACCCAGAAGCTCAGTTCCAGCTCCCACCTCCACAGACAGACTTAATTGCTCAGGGGTGGCCCAGGAATCTGCATTTCTACAAGCCCCACTTGTCCTCCTGAAAGCACTGCAAGGTACCCAGAAACTCCAGCTTTTCCACATTCCCTTCCCTGCTTCAGGCCACACCAGAGCTAGAACTTCATCATCCTTTGTCCAACCCGATGTTCCATTCAGAAGGCACCCCACTCCTCTCACCCCCTTTTCCAGGGAGTTTGCCTTTGGGTTAAAGTTCCAGTCTTTAGACGTCTATGATTATTAAAAATATACATTTCTACCAAAAAATGGAATAAATGAATGCCTCTGTGAATAATGAATTCCATTCCATAGAAGCCTGATTCTCAGTGAATGAAACCAGCCCACCCCACTGAATCAGGTGCAGGAATCTTCCACCATTCTGCTTCCATCCATTCTGCTGCCGCCTGGAGTTTCAGGACCTCTCCCTTTGGCTGTGGACCTGGAGCTGCCTTAGCGCCCAGGGAGTTGCAGTGGGGAAGGGGTGGGGTTGCAGGGTTGGTGGAGGTGGGCACCTCTGCCCAACTATATAGGAGGGTGATCATGTACAAAAGCCTGCTTGGCCTTTGGTTTGGCCAGGGGAAACTCCTGCCTCCTTGTCACACTGGACACCCCCTCTCTGGAGCTATGAACAGGAGCCTGGGCCTGTGCACTCCAAGATCTGACCCCGTAGGTGCAGCCACACCCATCTTCCCTTGTTCCTCCAATCTGCTGAACCTTTTCCCACCTCAGGGCCTTTGCCCCTGCCATCCTGTCTACCAGACACACCCTCCCCCATCTATACTCAGTGCAGATTCCATCTCCTCCTGGACTCAGCTCAAATGTCACCTTCTTTAGAGACCTTCCCTATGCATTGCCCAAAATGGCCTCCCTCCTATTCTCAGTCTTACCCAACTTTTTCCCTTTGATATGATCTGTAATTGTTCCAGGTACTGCTTCTGCCGTGTAATGCTTCTGATTCTCTCACCAGACCAAAAGTTGCTGGAGGAGCAGGTTGTCTGTTACTGCCTAGAGCCAAGCACAGTGCCTGGCCCATCACAGGCCCAGAGGGAGTAATGGTTGACAGATAAATACATTTTTCTCTTTTTTTTTTTAAGAATTTATTTATTTATTTGACAGAGAGAAATCACAAGTAGGCAGAGAGACAGGCAGAGAGAGGAGGGAAGCAGGCTCCCCACCGAGCAGAGAGCCCGATGTGGGGCTCGATCCCAGGACCCTGAGATCATGACCTGAGTCGAAGGCAGAGGCTTTAACCCACTGAGCCACCCAGGCGCCCCGACAGATAAATACATTTTTATCCAAGTCAAACTCCTTGAAAGTCAGCTACCCAGAAGAGCCAGGGCTTTAACTGGTGTCGATGGGTACACCTTAGGAGGATGATGGTAATCCTACTACTGCGAGCAACATTTTTTAACGAGGTGCATTTTGTTTTTAACAGACAAACCAAAGTTTTTGTCACATTTTCAGAATGCCCCCCCAAAAAGGTGAAGTTTGTTTGAACGGAAATTCTTTGAAATAGTAAAGGTGATGGTAACAGATGAGGTTTGGGGCCCCCAGCAGCTCCACCTTCCAAAGGAAGCAACATCTCACTACTCTGGGGAGGGCCCGAGAGCCTGCTGGAGAGGGCAGCTCATCCTCCTCCAGGCCGGGAGCTCCATAGGCTGCTGCCTTCCTCTCGGTCCCTGTCCCCTCACATGCGTTAGGAAGGTGTAGTGAGATGACCTGCAGAGCCGGCTTCGCACAGTGAACGCAGTCCACCAAATGAATGTCAGCCCACTGCCTTGGAGGTGGCTGCCAGGGATGGAGGGTGGGGGGGCGACGGGCTAGGGGGAGACGCCACACCAGCTAACCTTTCCCTTCAATGTCCTCCTCAGGGAGGTCGTTTCTCTGACAGCCCCCTCCCCACTGCTCAGATTTTTCCTGACTGGGCCCTCGCAGAGCACCTCTGCCTCCCCTTCACAGCCACACGTCGCCATCACGTGCTCCCAGCTGGGATGGCTAGAGACTGTCAGCCTCCCCACAGGAACAGGGGCACCACCAGGACAAGGAACTGCAGGGCTCACCACGGAGCAGTGGCCTCCCACTCCCCTGTCCTGCACCGGGCTTGGAAAGTCCACACCCTCCACCCTGTTATCTCTGTAGATTCGGTGGCCCTGAGAGTCACAGCCTGTGATGGGGCAGGACTAACAGCCCGCCCTACTCCCAAGGTCAGACCTTCAAAGAGCAAGGACAACAGGTTTGTTCCTCCCAACAGTGCCCACTCTTCTCCAATTTTCTCGACAAAAAATAACAAAATCCCAACTGGTTACACAAGACCAGGAAGAGTGGAAAAGTACATTTCGAGGTAACTGATATTCTACAAACATCCCCAAGGGGAGTGTGAACCCTGCAAGGATGTCAATTCCGGAAAGCCATCACCCTGAACGAATGCTTTCGTTATGATCTCTTACAAAACTGGATGTGAAGTGCCCAAGGACGGCCCCAGGGCTTTGTGAGCTCTGCAAAGGACCCTGCACATTCCCTACAGCCCAGGAGGAGAGCACAGGGAGTGAGGAGTGCCTTTGTCTCAGAGCTCCCAGCAGCTGAACTGTGGGGCCCGGACCCCCGAGGCCTGTGTAGCTGCAGTGGAAAACTTGAGAGAATTTTGAGTAGAGGAGGGCCCTGGTCTGATTAATGTCTTAAAATGATCACGCAGGGGACACTGGGGTGGCTCGGTTAAGCATCTGATTCTCGGTTTTGGCTCAGGTCATGATCTCAGGGTCGTGAGCTCGAGCCCTATGTCGGACTCTGCGGGGAGTCTACTGGAGATTCTCTTCCTTCCCTCTCCTTCTGCCCCTTTACCCACCTCAAATGAAAGTAGATAAATCTTTTTTTAAAATGATTGTACAGGCTGTGGTGTGCAAAACAGATTGTAGGTGGGCAAGGGAGAAAGCCACGAAACCAGGTAGGGGCGGCCCAGTGTAATCCAGGGCGACATGAGGGGGGCTGAGGAGGGGCTGCTGGATGTGGTCAGGCTCTGGAAGTGCTGACAGGGTGGCCTGACAGATGGGTGGTGGGCAAAGTGGGAAGAAGAGTCGAGAAGGACCCCAAGAGCTGGGGCCAGAGCAACTGGATAGATTGTGGCACTATTTCCTGAGATGGTGAGGACAGGGGGATTTGAACTGAAGTTTCTCCGACCCCCAACTCCAGGGCAGTGAAGTAAACCTAATGCTTTGGCTTCAAGGCTCTCTGTCCGCCTCCAGTAAACCTTATCCATAAACCATCCATCCAACTGTTCATTCATTCATTCGTATCATTTAACAAACTCTTACTGCTAACTACCGTGCGGTAAACATGGGCAGTACTGGACACAGGAGGATTAATTCGCCTCACACCCTCCCCTACAGAAACTTAAAGTTTGTTAGGTGGTTCAGAGATCAACTGTTCTCACTCATTCATGTGTTCAGTCATTGAGTCACCCAACAAACATTCATTAACACTAATTCCTGGCAAGCAAGCACCATGGTAGGCATTGCGAATGATCTTGACCTTGAAAAAGTCCTAATCCACCTGGAAAAACTGGAATTAGCTATCCTCGCTCATTTACTGTAGGATCCCCAATACCCAGCCTGAGCAGGATCTGGGAGGGGACTCTCGCTGGATGACCCAACAGTGGGCTCTAGTGGGCGTATCCAAGCAACACAGCCTCCCTCTGGATCCCTGGCCCTCCCCACAGGGTTCCACCTGCCGCCCTCACCATGTGAGAAAAGCCCAGTGGCAGCTGCCAGCGTCCATCACGACACCTCCCCACAGCATGCTCAGGGCTAACTCTGGTGTCATTCTCCCACAGAAAACCATGAGTCCATTCATTCAGGCAGCCAACCCCGCAACCACCCATCTGGGTACCATATGACCCTCCTTGACACCTGCAGGTCCCAGAACCCAAGATGTGTCCAATCTGGAGGCTCCTGGTCCTCCTCAGCTTGCTGTCGGTGCCCTCAGCACTGCACAAGCAGCCTTGGCGTGGCCTGGTCGAGGCCCACATGGACAGACCAGCTCTGGCGAGAAGTAAGCTCACCCCGTGCTCTGCCCACTGTCTCAGGGTGGGTGGGGAAGGCATCATCCTGCTGGGTGACCTTGGGTCAGTCACTCCCTCTCTCCCTTTTTCTCTGAGACCTCAAGTGTAGAAAACTGAGGTTGAATTGATCATATGCCAGTTCATGGAATGTCATCATTACTGTGAATCGTGGCAAGGCCCTCTTGGCTTTATTCTATCGTTTTCCCCTTTACTGCTTATTCTCACTCCCACCCCTCTTCCTCGGCTCTGTGGGGTGTTTAACACATGTGTTTATGTACAATCACATCCTGATACAACATAACAGTGTTTTGATTTGCATAGATGGCATCACCATATAGATCTTGATTTTTACTGTTTTCACTGGGCACTGTGCTGTTGACATCTGTTGCTTCATGCTGGTAATGAGAAGTCCATGAGACTGGACTCATCACTGCCTGGCCACTTCCCTAGGGATGGACTGCTGAGTCGTCTCTAACTCCCCACTAATATAAGCTACCCTGAGATCAACATCCTTGCATATGTCCCTGTTAGGAGCCATAGAAGAATGTCTCTGGGAGAGACCCAGAAGTGGAATGGGTGGATACAAACTCAATTTAACGAATGACTGTCAAACTGCTTTCTAGAAGGGCTGTGCTGCTCTATACGGGCTCCAGTGACTAACAAGCATACCCGTCTCCCCAGCCCTGTTTCCCAAAACTGGAGAGGATTTATCTGCCTCAGTCTACTCCACTAGCCATAGCAAGATACCACAGGCTGGGGGGCTCAAACAACAGACATTTCTTTTCTCACAATTCTGGAGGCTGGCAGTTCAAAATGGAAGGTGCCCACAGGGTTGGCTTCTGATGAAACCCCTCTTCTTCTCTCTTCCTTCTAGCTTGCGGGTCTCTGCCCTCTCCCTGTGTCCTCACATGGGCCTTCCTTCCGCATGTGCACGGAGAGTGCACTCTGCTGTCTCTGTCTTTTCTTAGAAGGACACCAGTCTTATCGGATTAGGGCCCCAACCCTATGACCACAGCTTAAGCTTCTTTACCTCCTTCAAGGAGGTACAGTCTCCAAATACAGTCCCACTGGACGCTAAAACCTCAATATGTTCATTTGGGGCCAGGAGGAGCTACACAATTCCATATGTAACACTGTCTTTCTCCCGTCTGCCAGACTGAAGTGCACGTGAGTGCTCTGGAATTGTCTCAGCTTGACTTCATCTGATCCGTGGGAAGTTTGAGCCCCTCATCCCAGTTTCATTAGCCATTTGACTTCTTCGAATTCCCTGTCCTCATATCTTGTCCATGTTTCTCTTTGCTTCCCCAGGGATTTTATTTTTATCCTCTCTGATTTGAGGGTTAATTTATCCTTTTTTTTTTTAAGATTTTATTTATTTATTTGATAGACAGGGAGCACAAGTAGGCAGAGAGACAGGCAGGGAGAGAGGAGAAAGCAGGCTCCCTGCTGAGCAGAGAGCCCGATGCGGGGCTTGATCCCAGGACCCTGAGACCATGACCTGAACCGAAGGCAGAGGCTTTAACCCACTGAGCCACCCAGGCGCCCCAGCATTAATTTATTCTTGACGCTGGTCCTTCTTCAGGTCTAACCAGTGCCAACATTTCTCCCAAACTGTCACAAAGTTGTAGATGTAGAATGCTCCACTAAGTACGACATTTTCCGGAGGTTTTTGAAATCTTTTTTATCATGTTAAAGAAATCCCCATATTTCTGGTTTTCTGAATTTTTCTTTTTTTATTAATTTTTCTTAATCATAAATCAGTACTGGCTTTTAACAAATGTTTTTCTATCTCTAAAAATTACTCCATTTTTTCTTCTAAATCGTTAATGTGATAAATTGTACGAATAGATTTTTGTCTGTTGAACCCATCCCAGCATTTCTGGAATAAATTTGATACTTTATAATTTACTAGAATGATATATTTATACTGTACTATTTCTATAATGTACTAGAATGTACTTATAATGTAACATACTAAAATATATTTTACAAGGTAATATATTTTTAGAGATTTTTTATTAACATATAATGTATTATTTGTATTTTTATAATGTACTATTGGCTACTCAATTTGTTAGCTAAGAATCTTATAGGAATTTAGCCAATTTTTCATACATGAAATCAATGTGGACCTTTCTTCCCTAATACTGTTCTGGAAGCTGGGCAAGTTACCCTGGCCTCATAAAATGAATCTGGCACCTTTTTCTTTTTTTTTTTATCTTTTTCACAATTACCTCTTTATATAAAGTTTGGTAAAACTCTTCCCCAAAACCATCCACATCAAACACTTTGGGGGAATGGAATCTTCAATTAACTACTTCTACTTCTTAAATCTTGAAATCAGTGTTTCCCATTTCCCTCATCACAACTTGGCATTTTATGGTTTGCAACAAAGGTATCCATTCCATTTAGGTTATGAAATACATTCATGTGTATTTGGGGGTCCAGGCAGCCTCATGGTTACAATAGGTGTAGTTAGAATGCTATTTCATGGGGCCACCCTGGAGATTTAAATGAAGAAAAGCATGGGCCAAATGCTTTTTCAGCTGTGAATATATTTATCACTATAACCATGTCTCCTATCAGTTAGGATACTTAGCTGCATAGAACAGAAAACCCAATTCAATATGGCTGAAAAAAAACCAAAAACGTTATTTCACATAACCAAAATTCACAGGTAGGACAAACTCCAGGTCTGATTCAATCAGGAGCTCAAAGGTGCCACCCAGAGCTGGATTTTACCCTTTTTTTTTTTTTTTAAATGTCTGCTATCATCACAGTGTCATCCTCAGGCTGCTAGTTCCCAGCGTGGTAGGAAAATGGTGGCCAATGACCATCAGAGTGACAGACTGCCTTGCTCCCTTTCAGTAGGAGACAGAGAAAGAAACTTCCCCTCAAATGTGAAACCTAAGATCATCTGTTTAGTCTGATAAGGCCAACTTGTGTTATATGCCCACTTTAAACCTGAAAGAGTCACCAGGCAATGATGGCTCAGATAATCAAAGGCCTCATCTGGACAAGGAACTGGACAGAGTGCCTGAATCAAAACAGGATTCAGATGGGAATGACAGGATGGATGAATGGGAGTATGGATAGATAGATGAATAGATGGGTGGATATTTGAACAGAAGGAAGATGGATGGGAGGTGGATGGATGGATAGATGGATGGATATTAGACAGATGGATAGACAGATGGATAGATATTGGACTGGCAACTACTAGTCCACTGCTCACAATTTTCCAAGTGTTGTTATTATCATTAGCCAAGAACTACCAAGAGTTCTAGGCATACCTATAGTATCACTCTATCTTTGAAACTATTTAGTCAATGTATATCTCTCTTATTAGACAGGAAACTGTTCTGTGTCTTTGGTATGCACCACAAGGCCTATACCCAATAGATGTTCAATAATATTCTTTTTTTGGATAAATGATATTTATCCAATTCTGTTTGGACAACTTATCTCAACTTACAAGAACCTTGTGAGATGTGCATTATTACTGCCCCCATTATACAGATGAGGAAATCAAGACCCAGGAAGGTGGCAGCATTTCAACCCAGATCTAGGACTCCAAACACACTTTCCTCTTTGCAGGCAACAGAAACAGGGGATAATGAGGGGGAACCATGGTTTCTGCTGCTCTGCAGTGTGGGTTTGATCCCAGGGAGGGTGAAGTCAGTGAAATACATGTGTCCTGTGGTATGCTTGGAGGTTCGCCAGAGCTGGACCCCAACCTAGTATCAAGACAGGCAGGATTTCAGTGTGCCTGGCACTTGAAAATCCCTTCCTTTTTGGAGTTCATTCTCTGCTGGGACCTCTGCTTAGTTCTGCTGCTGATTCCGGGCACAGTGTGGGAGGAATTACATTCATCCTCTTCCTAGTTGTTCTCTCCAAGCAACATTTACTGTGATATACATGCTGTATACTAGGTTCTGTGGCTCGGATTCAGAGATTGCATTGGGCAGGCTTCCCACCATTACATTTCCTTTGAGCCACTCTTGCTGGCCAGAACCTCAGCAGGGCTGTCGCCTCAGCCCTGCAAAGCACCACTTTCCAGATGAGACATGTGGGTTTCCGTGTAGAGGGTGGAGTTGAAGAGTGACAAGCACCCATCACTCAGCAAGAAGCAGATGCAGCAGCCCACACACAACCTCGGCTTCTTGACTCCAAACCCCCTACCTCGTCCACGACACTGTGCAATGTCACTGGTCCATTGTCCATTTCCAGTTATTGCCCAGGGCCTCATGAAGCACAACGTAGAGGGTCGAATCCAGAACCTCCGCCTCATGGACAGTCTGAATGCCTCGGGGCAGATGGCCCCAGGGATGGTGGGCCGGCTAATAAATGGCATGAACCTCCAGCAACAGCAAGAAAGCAGGTGAGCCCCTGAACCCCATCTCTGGTCCTAGGACTCTCTATAAAGCTCTGGGTCAGAGGGCAGAGCTCAGCACGTGGGGGCACACGGCTGTGAAAAGGGAAAGCAGGAAGACTGGAAGAAGGGGATGAAAGGCCCAATGCAAGACTGAGTGGGGGACCCAATATGAGAGGTCATTTGGGGAGGAAGCATAACAGGGTGATCAAAGCAAAGCCAGGAACAAAAGTTTCTGCACTTAAATCCTGGGTCTGCCACCAACCTTGGGGAAATGGCCTGAGCACTCAAGCCTTATCTATAACATGGGTGCCCAGAGCACAGCCTGGATCAAGGTCTGGGGTGCCAAAGGAACCCAGGACTAGCGTCTGACATTTGAATCCCACTCTATTGCTTGATAGCTGTGTGACTCTAGATAAGGTGTTTGAGGTCTCTGAGCTTCAGCCTTAAGCCCTCATCAGTAAAAAGGGTGAAATAACTGTCCCTGGCTCGCGGGCTTAGGAGCTTTCTCTGTCGCACACAGTAGATGTGTAGGCATTGGGCCCTCCAATTAGCCCAGCAGAGCAGGACCGGGATGCTCGACCATACTTCCACTCCTTCTTCTGGAGGGCAGGGCCTCCTCAGCCTCCCAGGCCCCCAGCCACTCCACTGCAGCAACCCAGTTCCCGCCTACTGCGCCCTCAAGCTCCTTTCTCTCTCATCCCGCCCCTCAGTCTTGCCATTCTAATGAGCCCTCGTACTTGCTGGCAGGGTTTCCCTGGATGTCTGCAGCCACAACACTTCCCTCCTTCCATTCTGTTAATAATAGTTGTTACAAGCATTTATTGTACACCTGCTGTGTACCAGGACCTGGGCTGGGTCCTTGGAATACAGCTATGAACAGGACATATGGTCACTGCCTTTTTGGATCTTATATCCTAGTTAGTTAAGTCACAAAAGTAAATAACTAATTTCAGGTACAGGGATATGTTATGAAGACAGCTTTAGCAAGGTAAGAATGGGGCTGATCAGGAAGACCTTTCTAAAGAGATAATCCCTAGGAAGAATGAAGAGAAGGAAGCAAACCACATGAAGGACATAGAAGGGCAGTAAGTACAAAGGCCGAGGCAGGAAAGGGACTGGTGTGTCTGAGAATGAGAAGTCCTGTGTGGCTGGGTGAGCAAGGCAGAGGGTGGTAGAAGGTGCGGCAGTGGAGGCAGGTGGGGCCAGACCCTGCAGGTCTTAGGGTTCACAGTGTGGAGTTCGGATTTTATTCCAAGAGCAGTGAGAAACCCAGGGAGAGTGTTAAGTAATAAGGCTGCCTGTTGGCTGCCGCATGGAGAATAGTTTGTAGAGAGACCAAGTTCATGGTAAGGAGCCCAGAGAGAAACTAGAACATCTCCAAGCGAGAAGTGCTGGTAGCCTGGTCCAGGTGAAAGGGACAGGAGGAGTGGGAAGTTGCCAAACTCTGGGTATATTTTGTAAGCAGAGCCAGCATGATTCACTGTTGGGTTGAATGTGAAGGTGAGGGATGGAGAAAGCCAAGAAGGCTCCCAGGGCTTGGGAGGCAGTGGCTGGGTCTGAGAACAGCCCCCGTGTGGGTCTGCAGCTGGCTGTGGGTTGCACACGTTCGTGGTGTGGAGCTGTGAAGGGCCCTCTGGGACAACTTGCAGCCCTAGGCTCCTGCAGGTGGTTCTTGCCCTCCCAGCATCTTTAAAAGGATCTGACTCCAAACCCCACCACCAGGCCCTTTTCATAAACAGCATGCCAGCCTTTCTTGTCAGCCTGAGAACCTGATGTCTGAGCTCCCTCCCACTCGAAGGGCCTCTGCTCTTTCCTTCTGTAGCGCCAACATCACCAACATTCAGCTAGACTACAGTGGGATTCGGATGTCTTTCCATAAGGAGTGGTTCTCAGCAAACATCTCACTTGAATTTGACATTGACTTGAGACCGTGAGTCATACAGCAGCAGGGTCGGTGGGGTGCTGTTCCTCCTCAGTGGGAATCTGGGAGTTGGGGGGATGGTGGAATTTGGCAACATGGGGAACCTAGATCTTTATGACTCCAACCTGGTTCAAATTCTGGTTTCTGAACTCACTCACTATGTGACCCTGGGCAGGTCACTTCACATCTTCGAGCCCCAGTTTCTTCAGCTGAAATATGGGTGGCAATCCCTAGTCATTTGCTCATTTAAACCTATGTGAGTTCATTACATTGATTTTTTTAAAAAGAGAGAAACACTTAAATTATATCATCACCTTCCCTCCATCTGCTCAGACTATCCTTTACCGTCAGCTGCTTGGAAGAAAACGGGAGATGACAGCTAAACGGTACAGACTTTTTAAATAAGATAAACTCTCTACTTCTGAATATCAAAAGGCCCCTTAGCTGGTCTGTCTAAAGGATTTTCAGAAATCACTCTGCCTAACAGCATTTTCTCCTTGGTCACTGGTTGCAGGAGTCAACAGGCTGGGCTGGTTTATTGAAAGAGTCACTCTTCCCTTTGTGTTGGCTGTTTCCACCACCTCCTCTCTGTTTCCTGCCCTTTCCCTCCCCCTCCTCTCTCTCGTCCCCAGGTCCTTCAATAACAAGATTATAAAGACACATGCAAGCATGAACCTGGTTGTGGAGTTCTGGCTGGAGAAAGACGAGTTTGGCCGGAGGCATCTGGTGATAGGCAATTGCTCTGTAGAGCCGAGTAGCATCCACACGACAGTCCTAACAGAGTAAGATCCCAGCTGCCCTCCACTGGGCTGGGCCCCTTCCTGCCTAGCCTTAGCTGTGGCCATGTGGCTCTACCACCTCCTGGATGAGCCCAACACAGATCTCACCCTTTCCCCAGGACCTACTTCTCTTCCTGAGTCAGCATCCCAGTGATGGTCCAGCCAACCTCCCAGGAGTCAAACTCTTTGTCCTCCTCAGGCCCAACTGCCCACCTTCACTGGCTCCCATCAATGACCTACTGGCAGGCCCCGCTGTCTCCTCTCTCTCCATCCCCAGAGCTACTACCCCAGCTCCTAGGCCTCTTTGTGGACCACTGCAGGAGCCAAGCTGGGTTTCCCAGACTCAGAACTCACCTCCTTCACTCCATTCTTCTGCTGTGGCAGAATTAACTTTCTAGCACAGCAACGGGGTCATGTCTCCTAGCTCCTCCTCCAAACTCTCCAGTGGTTCTCCAAAGCCCTCTGAATGAAGAGCAAACTCCTGGATGTCAGTCAGGACCCCACTTGTCCTCTCACCTGCCCCATCCTATAGCCCTTTGCCCTCTTGTGTTGCTGAAGGGCCTACCCCTCCATCAACACACCATGGATTTTCATACCACCGTGTCTTTGCACATGCTGATCCTTTTGGTTGGAATGCCCTTCCCTTCTTCTCTAGAACTCCTCCTCTTCATCACTCATTCATTCAACAAATACTGATTGAGAACCTACTATGAGCCAGACATGGCATGCCTGATGCTAGAGATACAGTTGTGAACAAGATAGAAAAAAAAAATAGAGCTATTTGTAGGGCATATTAATTAATAGAGTATAAGAGATTTATATACTGGCTGACTAAGTCTATCAACTCAGCAGACTGTGAGACTCCTGAGGGCAAGTTTGGGTGTGATTTCTCCCTGCAATTCCAGAATGCTGAAAGCAACTAGGTCTTCAGTGGGTGTCCATTCATTTACTCATCAGACATTCACTAAATGCCTAAATCATGCCAGGCACTCAAGGCTAGGACAGTGCAGGGGAAGGTCTGAACTCTGGAGCTCTACTGACCTGGTTCTAATCTAATCAGCACGTACTGGTTGTGTGACCTTAGGCAAGCCACATCACCTCTCTGAGTTGCCCCTTCAATTACTGACAGCAATGCCTCTATATGTATAGGGCTGGATGAGGATTAAATGACTGTGTAAGGTGTACTCACTGCCTAGCGCCTGGCATTGGTACTACACGGATTTATCTGTTCTGTGTATCTACCTTTTTTCTAGAGATATCTCACCAAAGATGAAACATTTTCTCCGCAACCTCAGGGAGAACCTGGCAAAAGTTATCCCACACCTGGTGGAAAGTCAGGTAAGTGTGAAAAAAATATTGTCCCCTGGGGTATCTTTGCGTCTGAGGATCAGGACATACATACTGGCAATTCAGAAAAAAGTTTCCAATCTTGGGCTTTAGGACCTGAAAATTTTCCATTAAAAATTTCAGTTTTGTTATCTACTGGCTTAGGTGTCCTTGGCAAGGGATTCAGCCTCCCCGTACCTCAGTTTGCCCATCTGTAGCATGGGAATCCCCACAGTTCCTATGTCATAGAGTCGTCACAAGGATTCGGGCAGCAGAAGTGCTGTGCATGGCATCCCGCCGGTGCTCAATACAAGGGAGCCGCTCTTGCTATGATTCCCTGTGGAAATCCAATGAGGCCTAAGCTTCCAGCCGCAGGCTCTCTAGCTTTCTTTTCCTAGTCCCTGGCCTGACCCTTCTCTCTGTGTTGGTGGCCCAGGTGTGTCCTCTGATCAGTGAAATCCTCAGACAGCTGGACGTGAAACTGTTGAAGAGCCTCATGGGTGAGTGTCCGTGTCCGTCCAGGGAGGACTCAGGATTGGTAAAGGGAAGAGGTGTCCCAGTGCAGCTCCCAGTGAGGCCTGTGGAGGGGTGTCTGCCTGTGCTCTTAGAGGGGACCATATGATGATGACCGTTCCTGTCCCCCAAGAGAGCTAAGACAGCAGAGGGCATGCCTACCAGCTGTGCCCCGCCAGTCATCCAAATCTCCAGATTACCAGAAACTGTAGCTCCTCCCAAGATCTCCATTCAGTCCTTTAGGGATCACTGCACCCCACCCCGAACCTGAGACCACCTCCATTTGCAGAGAGACACTCTTCCTACCTTCACGGAGCTCACAGTCTAGTGAACAGAATAAGCGCATAACTACTTACCATTTGGAAAAAATGTTAACCCAAGTAGCTCAGGCACTGGCCCTAGGTTGGCATGGATGGATGAGAGTCCCCTGCAGGGGCTGGACGGACAGTCACCCTAGTGACTGATGCTGCCTCTTCTCCTTACAGAACAGGCTGCTGCTCACAAATTCAACCAACTATGAGTCCAGCCCACTGACCTGGAAGGAGGTTCCACACCTTGGGACTTTAAGTCTTCCTCAGAGTGGGGCTTCCACTGCCCCCAAACACCTTTACCACAGGCCCTGTGGCGGCCTGTCCTGTCCCATAATAAACTCTAACTCTTAAGGGTACAGAGATGCCCCTTCCTGGGCCCTGAGTTTAGTGTTCCAGAAGTCAGATTTGGTGAAGGATCCATGCTAAGACTAACTATGCCTGGGTTTGCTCATCAGTCTAGAAACACCAGAGAAAATACTGTGTTTTCCTGTAACTGACAGCGAGAAGCCCATCTCTAGGTTTGCTCATCAATGCAGGGAGGGCCCTGTTGAGAGTTCCCATTCCCTTTCAGCCCATATTTGTTGAGTGCCTACTATGTGCCAACTGCTTTGCCAGGCTTCCATGGAGTGTAGGGAAAGGATGACAGAGTGGAAAGCGTAAATGTTGGCACTGGACAGATCTGAGTTCAAATTCAGTTCAGCCCAATGAGAAGTCCCGTGTGGGTATGAACCCTGTGCCTCAGAATGACCGCTGATCCCCGGCCCCCAGGACAGGGCTGGCCCAGAGTGGGAGTGGGTGATTCTGGTTTGAGGACTCACTGGCTGTGTTGGGGACAAGGCAACTTCCCTTCAGGTCTCCCTCACCCACATAGTGGGGATAGAGATATTCCAGGATGTGGAGCAACAAGAGCCTGGACCCCACTGGTGGGAGGTGAGGTGCACCATTGCTTTCCGAATCCCGGTGGCAGTGGCTACAAAAGCAACCCATAGGCCTGGCCTGTGGCCCTGCAGCCACTCCCCGCAGGCACTGCACAGAAACACGGGCCTGAGGCCACCACAAGACATGGGTAAAACTGCTCACGGCAGCAGTGGTCCTCACAGTCCCTGAGCCAACACCCTGAATGCCCGTCAAGACTCATTTTCACGACACTCGAAACAAAGCCCGGCACGGGAGAGCACACGTTGCATCTCCCATTTATATGAAGCTCAAAAACAGCAAAAGGAACCCATGCTGTCAGAGAGGAGGGCCATGGGCAGCCTTGAGGAGGGTGTTAGTGACCAGGAGGGGCTGGAGGCTGGCTTCTGTTTCTTGTTCTCGATTCTGGGTGTGGCTATGGTGTTTAGTTTTTGAAAATTCACTGAGCAAGGCGCCTGGGTGGCTCAGTGGGTTAAGCCTCTGCCTTTGGCTCGGGTCATGGTCTCAGGGTCCTGGGATTGAGCCCCACATCAGGCTCTCTACTCATTGAGCCCCCTGCCTGCCTCTCTGACTGCTTGTGATCTCTATCAAATAAATAAATAAAATCTTTTAAGAAAAGAAAAGATAGAAAATTCACTGAGCTATTCACTTATGTGCATTTTTCTTACATATATTAGACTTTAACACACATTTCTGAAATAAAAAATATTTATCATGGGACGCCTGAGTGGCTCAGTTGGTTAAGAGTCTGCCTTCAGCTCAGGTCATGATCCCAGGGTCCTGGGATGGAGCCTCACATCCGGCTTCCTGCACAGCAGGAAGCCTGCCTCTCCCTCTCCCTCTGCCATTTCCCTTGCTTGTGCTCTCTCTCTGACAAATAAAATCTTAAAAAAATATATTTACCATGCGATGTTTATAGGAGCATATGAAAAAACATTTGCAATATGTTTAGCACACACTAGGTCCATGGGAAAATGCTTATGAAAACTCATTTAAATCATTGTTAACTATTTGATTAAGGACTATTCAGTTCTTAAATATTGATTCTCGCCCTCCTCCCAAGGGGAGGCAAAGCGTTCTGGGAAATCAAGGGGAAATAACACACACATATTAATCATAGTAGCACACACATATTAAGCAGTTGGCATGTGCCAAGCCTGGTGCTCAGAGATTCTATTCAGTGTCCCATCACATCCTCACAGCAAATCCACGCAGGAGGACCCCGAGGCTGAGAGAGAGAAAGCCCCTAGCCTAAGATCACACAGCGAGGAAACAGTCAAGCTGACTGTGCTCAGGCAGCCAGACTCTAGAGCCCAGGCTTGGCCTCGTGGATTCACCCTGCAGACCTCCCACTCTTCCTCCCAGCAGCCCCCACCACACACACACACTGAGGGGGTGACGATGACTGAGGCCATTGGCCGGACTGACAAGTGCAAACAAGGAAGTGTCAACAGCTCAGAGATGAGAATGGGGTGAGAAAGCCTCCTGTCTCCTCCTTTCAATTCAGATCGCCTAATCCAAAATGCTTCGTTGGGGATTTGCAACCCTAAACGCCCAAGTTCTCATACAGAGGATTCCCCTTGAGTTTGATGGGGGGAGGATTTCCAGGTCATGAGTCTAAGATCAAACATAGGAGGGCTGGGCCCCATTGTCCAACGAGGTTGCCGGGCCCCTTGCTGAAGGCAGCTTTTGTCTGTCCTTCCTCCTGACCCTTCCGGGGGTGACTCAGGGGCCTCCTTCCTCAAGGGGCCTCCCTAGGTTTCTCAGATTCTGTTTTTGTTTTGAGGGTCATAGAGCCATAGACTCATCATGTTTTCTCCCAGCAGAGCTTGTGGCACAATGGGCTTCTATTATGATACCGAGGCTGGGGTCTAGAGGGATTTAAGGAGAAATTCAGCCCCAAGTGCCCAAAAGCTGGCTCCAGGCCCCACCTATCTGTGCCTTGAAACTTCTATGCCCTTCTGTTAAGGAGTACTGACTCTGCGCCAGGCACTGGGCTGCAAACTGCCTTTGTTTCCCCTGCTTAGCCCTCTCCACAGCCCTGGGGGTGGGTGCCATCAGCCCCACGTTGTAGGGGAGGCAAGGCTGCAAGAGGGAAAAGAATCTTGCCCAGAGGCCTCATATGAGCCGGGAGTGGGACTCAGGGCAGTCTGACAGCTCAGAGGTGGGAAGGCTCCAGAGAACATGAGCAGGAACTTTCTGAAGATTCTGTGCCACAAACTCACTCACAAAGTTAAGAGCACTGAAGTTGGACAGCCCAGGGTGACAGTCTGACTTCACCTCTTTCTAGTTGGTCTGACCCAGGGCCAGTCACTGTCCTCTCTGAGCCTCAGCGCCACCCCCCCAGGGTTGTTCTGCATGGTAGAGAGGGTCTCATTTAAAAAAACTATTACTATCATTAGCTACAAATGTAGGTGGAAAATCCATCTCTGTGGTAAATGGGACTTAAGCAAATTCTCCTTAAAAAACACATTTTCTCGGGATGCCTGGGTGGCTCAGTTGGTTAATCATCTGCCTTCAGCTCTGGTCGTGATCCCAGGGTCCTGGAATCAAGTCCCGCATTGGGCTCCCTGCTCAGTGGGGAGCCTGCTTCTCTCTCTGCCTGCTGCTCCCTCTGCTTGTGCTCTCTCTTTCTTTATGAAAAATTACTTATTTTTCTTTTTCTTTATGAAAAATCTTTATTTATGAAAAATAAATAAATAAAATCTGTATTTTTAAAAATATATACATATATATTTTTTCTCTCTTGCCAATTACAACGGCATGGATGGAGCTAGATAGAGGGTCCTAGGCTAAGTGAAATAAGTCAGTCAGAGAAAGACAAATACCACATGATTT
>NW_019154090.1:25087167-25166960 GCF_002288905.1 Enhydra lutris kenyoni | reverse complement strand
CACTCATATGTGGAATGTAAGAAACAAAACAGATGAACACAGGGGAAGGGAAGGAAAAATATAGTAAGATGAGAACAGAGAGGGAGACAAACCGTAAGAGATGCCAAACTCCAGGAAACAAAGTGAGGGCTGCTGGAGGGGAGGGGTGTGGGGAAGGGGTAATCGGATGATGGGCAGTAAAGGGGGGCAAGTGATGGAATGAGCACTGGATGTTGTGTGCAACTGATGAATCATCAAGTTCTACCTGAATTTTTTATTAGTTTTTTATTATTTAAAAGAAAGTATATATTCTCATCAAAGTTAGGGCACCCAGCTCCCCGTGAACCCTTTTTGCCTCTGCCCCTCAACAAAACCACTGGGGTTTCCGTTTTTTTTTTAAGATTTTTATTTATTTATTTGTGTGTTTAAGGAAGAACACAAGCGGGGGGAGTGGGTGATGAAGGCTCCCTGCTGAGCAGGGACCCACACCCATCCCCACCACTCATATGTGGAATGTAAGAAACAAAACAGATGAACACAGGGGAAGGGAAGGAAAAATATAGTAAGATGAGAACAGAGAGGGAGACAAACCGTAAGAGATGCCAAACTCCAGGAAACAAAGTGAGGGCTGCTGGAGGGGAGGGGTGTGGGGAAGGGGTAATCGGATGATGGGCAGTAAAGGGGGGCAAGTGATGGAATGAGCACTGGATGTTGTGTGCAACTGATGAATCATCAAGTTCTACCTGAATTTTTTATTAGTTTTTTATTATTTAAAAGAAAGTATATATTCTCATCAAAGTTAGGGCACCCAGCTCCCCGTGAACCCTTTTTGCCTCTGCCCCTCAACAAAACCACTGGGGTTTCCGTTTTTTTTTTAAGATTTTTATTTATTTATTTGTGTGTTTAAGGAAGAACACAAGCGGGGGGAGTGGGTGATGAAGGCTCCCTGCTGAGCAGGGACCCACACCCATCCCCACCCCCCCCAGCCAATGTGGGGCTCAATCTCAGGACCCTGGGACCATGACCTGAGCCGAAGGCAGGCACCTAACCAACTGAGCCACCCAGGCACCCCACCACTGAGGTTTCCAAGGCCCCCTGATGATCCCCCTCAGTCTGATCTTGCTCCCAGGCAACAGAACCCAGACCCAGCACCCCGCCGAGATGTAGGACTCAAAAGGCACTACCTACAATTTCTGAGAAACACTTTGGGAAGGCACTGATGTCACCAAGGTGGAAAATACTGTCCTAAAATGTTAGCAGCGTGACCTTTCACATATCGGGATTCTCCACACCCCCTGTCCTCCTCAGGGCAGTGGGAGAGGCAGTTCCGAGGAACTGGCAGAAGTTCTGGCAGAAGTGAGGAGAAGGTTTATGGGTTTCCAAGGCCTGGGTCTTCAACAAACAGGTAGTGACAGAGAACAAATCAGTGGTTGCCAGTGGGTGGGGGGAGAGTGTGACAATAAAAGGGCAGCGTGGGGGTATGTGGGGCGTGATGGAACCCTTCTATATCCTGATTATTATGACAGCTACGTGAAACTATACGCATATTAAGTCACAGAACTACACATCAAAGGGGGAAAAGCCAATTTTCCTAGATCAATTTTTTTTTAAACCTGGGTTTTTTCATTTCAAAACTCAGAGCATAAATTAGCATATATATGAATTGAAGCAAGATTTCTTGCTCCCAAAACTAGAACATTCTCCATGTTAGACTGAGGGAGTGTGCAAGTCCAAGAGACACTGAAGAGAACATAGTTCTAGTGGATTCTAAAAAGTGTCCGGTGCCCTTGCTACTCCCCAGGCAAAACTTGGCAGGAGAGGAGGGACATCAGAAATCCCAAGTCGGTGTACTGGATTCATGAATGGAGGGCACCTGTGCCCATGTCCCCTACCAGAGCCACAAGAGGTGACAAGACCCCAGGGAGAGAATGTTAACTGGAGGGTCTAGGTAGGTCCAGGGAGATGGGCTGGGGTGGACCCCCACAGTGCTGCCTGAGGCTCAAAGGAATTTAGAAACAGCAGAACAATTCTGAGTATCAAACAGGGAGTAAGAAGTAAATGTTAAATCTAAGGGAGCCTTTTGGACAGGAAGGAAGCACACTGTCTTGGCAATAAAGAGGGGGCCAGACGGCATGGGGAAGTCTCTCCATTTCCAGCCAAAATAGTGATAGAGCAGCCTCCTTTAGATGCTTTAATACCAATGAAGCCCTTGGGACAGAATTAAAACCCCAGAGAAAAGCGGGGAAGCTTCTGCTACCCAGCAAACTGGTATTTGAAATGGTAACTAAGCTACAGATACATGAGAAAGAAAAACATAGACACTTAAGATTATGAACCAAGATTCACACCTGCTCCCAGACCTCATCCCGCCACAGCCCAGACAGGTAGATAGCATCCTCCCGTTGTGCAGATGGAGAAACTGAAGTTCAAGGGATTAGCTCTACTTGCCCGGGTCACGGGATCTGAATCAGGGCGATTCAGATTGGCCATCCCTTGACCCATCCCCTCTCTGCCATAATACATGAGCACTGGCTTCAA
Source organism: Enhydra lutris kenyoni (assembly GCF_002288905.1). Classification (NCBI taxonomy): domain Eukaryota; kingdom Metazoa; phylum Chordata; class Mammalia; order Carnivora; family Mustelidae; genus Enhydra; species Enhydra lutris. Next base: position 25,164,443 of record NW_019154090.1, on the reverse strand, counting down.
ACCAGTGGCTGTTGACTGTCCAGAAATTAGCGGCACGAACTTTAATCAGTCCCTCGACGTACTGACCTCAGTTTCCCCACAAAGATAGTAACAATCTGAGCCAACCCACGAGAGTTGTACCAAGAGAACAAAAAATGAGACCCCCCTGAGGATGGCTGACGACACACAAGCTAGAGTCTAGAGAGTCTAGAGAGTGATTCAATGGGTAAGTGAGTTCAGAGCCATGGCACAAGCCCGTTGAAGACACCAGCCAGGCTCTGCCAGGAAGGAAAGCAGTTCCAGGGAGTTCCTGGCACGAGGGAGGGCAGCGTGGCTCACTGATTACACGGGCATAAGACACAGAGGTGAGTCCTGACTCCACCATTCACTTCCTGTGCATCCCTGGGAAGATGTCCGCCTCTCTGAACCTCAGTCTTCTCATCTGATCTTTGGGGGGCCACAATAGCAGCCCCTCCTGACAAGGATGAGGTTCAGGTAGGGAGAGCACCTGGCATGTAGTAGGCGCTCAATAAATATGCACCTCCTGCTCCTCTTCCTGCTTTTACTCATAAGGTGTTAGGTTTAGCTGCTCTCTCCAGGCTCAGATCTTGACCTCTCTGTGTCTCAATGGTTTCATCTGCAAAATGGATTCAAAGGCCCCAGAGTGGGACAAATGGCTCATTAATTACTTCACTTAGGGAAGGGAAGAAGGAAGGGTAAAGGTAGAGACCAGGATGCCATAGCATCCTTCTGGCCTGGCAACCTGCACAAATTTTGCCAGGGTATAAATGTGAAATTTCATGGGATCATGACATGCAGGAAAGCAAAATTGGCAATGAGTGTACAGAAGGTGTCTTCACGTCCCGGCACAGTGATTCACATGCAGTGTGAAGGCCTTGGCCTTGGCCCCAGGCCTACTGTGCGCACCTGGATGTGTCTACTTGCACCACAAGCCTCAGTTTTCCCCTTGTAAAAGAGGGGTGCTCGTTCCCAGCCCACACCCCTGGGAGGATTCCTGAGAATGCCATCTGTGGAAAGCAAAGCCGGGCCGGCATTCGGCAAGAGCTCAGTAAGTGTTGGCCGTTGACAATGTTTCACTGTGATTGTCCGACATGAGAAGTTCCTGCCCCATCCTGTGTCTTTGGGCATTCACCCCGCTGTGCCTCTGGGTCCTGCTCAGCAATTCCTCCCACCCAGGGTTCTGACGAGGATGGGCAACCCCCTGCAAGTGACTGTCCTGCAAGATACCCCCGATGTAGGAAAGTCAGTGGCAGTCTGAATCTTGGGAGCCAGAATCCTCCAAATGGAGAAAAAGAACTGGACCAGGGATAGTAAAGAGCCTCAGTACGAGACCAAGGCCCATTCCCAGGCTCCTGAGAGCCGCCTCTCCCCGTATGCTGAACATGATCTACGAGGCCGCCTCGGAGCATGGGCCCCCCGCCTCAGCCGGGCTCAGGAAACCATGAAGTCTTGAGTAACATCCCCATCTCAAGTTTTTCTCTGTTTACCTTGTCCATCAAGTGGCTTACTGTCCCACCTACTAATGTGATTGGCAATTATTTACTTTGGAGAGCCCTGAAAGACACCAGATCGCAGAATTCTGAATTATCTGGAAACCCATCACCCGATCGCACATTTCCTGATCTGCACACTATAAAAGACGCTAGCTCCTCAGCAGAAGCAATCAGGAGAGGGTGGAGGTGTGCAAGAGACCCACCAGGACCTCTGAGAAGCCCGGGTGAGACTGCCTGTCCCGTGCCTGCTCCGCTGCCCCGGGTGGTAGGGCTGCTGAGCTTGTTGCTTCGGGGTGGGCACATTTAGGATCGCTCATTGGGGGTCTTTTTCAGACGAATTTTTGGGGGAATGGGAAAGGTCATTCACTCCACCTCCCTGAAAGATCAGTGCTGTGGATATAAGGTTTAAATGTAGAAATGTAGAAAAGGGGATTTCATGGGGATGGGGAGCATGTGGTGGCAGGTGCAGACTGCCAAGATCCCATGTTAGGGTTTTCTCGTGAGCATGCTCTTCGTACCCTAAACCCCAGCCTCTACGGCAGGAGTTTTAACTTGAGGTTGCCATTGTGGATTCAGACGATCATCCACAAACCTCCTAAAATCCACCCCGTTTTGTACATTTTGACGCATTTTTCTGGGAGAGGGTCCTTAGCTTCCACTGCACTCATAAAAGATCTGTTTCCGAAAGGAGATTCAGAGAACACGGTCTAAGTTTACCTTCCAGGGAGGCCACAACTGGCTCTTTGTACCAAAAAGCCCTTTTGATTCCAGCCAGCCACAGCAATGACAGTGGGGCTTTGGCTGAACCAGCCAGTTGATGGAATTTTGCCCAAAGAAGCTTTCAGCACCTTTGCTGGCTGCCTAATAGGCCTAGGAGAGGGTTGGTGACACCTGGGAGGGAACAGTGCAAAAGACTGCCAGATGTCAGAGGTTGCCCCCAAATTTTGTTCAGGTTAGTTTGAGGGAGAAGAGAAAGGTATAGAAAAGACAGCGTGCATGTCTGGAGGGGTCAGAGACTTATCTCCAACAACTCTGCCATCACGTTGCTGTATGACCTTGGGAAAGTCACTACGCCTCTGTGGCTCCCTGATTCTCCTTATGCAATGAGGACTTTGAATGGCCCCAGGATTTCTCCAGCATTGGTCTGGATGAGATGGTGGCTATGGCCATCTGACCTCTAATATTCTGTGATTTAAAAGGGCTTCCACAAACCATCACAAGCTAGACCCAGGCCAAAAGACTTGATGGGGAAAATGGCCAGCCAGTTCTGTCCCTCAGCCTTTTCATTTGCTTTGTCTGAAGAGTGAAAACTAGCAGCAATGATTCAGGCCATCACAAGCAAGTCCAGATGAATGGAGAATAGATGTGATGGTGACTTCATTTAAACAGAGGCCTCTGGGTCAGACAGATCTAGCTTCAGATGCTATCCCGACTGTGTGCTTACAATCTTGGGGAAAGTCCCCTAAACTCTCTAGACTGCCCTTTCTCATCTGTGCAGTGCAGGTGATGAGTGCCCACATCTTAGGGGGCAGTTACAGCGAAATCAGTTACTGAGCATGGAGTGCTCAGCCTGATGCCTGCCCAGGGGAAATGCTGACCAGCGTCAGCTATTGCCGTTCACTCCCTGGAGTTCTGGAAGTTGGGGGCAGATGGTGGATGAATTCCCCTCTGACAGCCGTGCTACGCTGGACCCACCATTCTGTCCACAGATACCAAGAGAGATGTTTCAAATTGGGGGCCTCATTGTCTTCTGTGGGCTGCTGGCCCAGACCACAGCCCTGCTGGACACCCTGCCCTTGCCCCTGGATCCGACCCTGCTTTTGGAGGGGACTCCAGCCCAGGACCTAAGTCCCATAGGTCTTGCTGGAAGCTTAACAGATGGTAAGTGAGAATCTGTGACAACCTCTTTCAGGGATGTGTGTCTGTCCAACTGTTCAGTGTGGGGAGGGAGGCAGGGATGATTGGGGGAGAGGGGTTTTATCAGAATTACCAGATTTGACCCCAAAGGATCCACCCCTACACCCATTTTTAGCCCTCAGCACTGGCCTGCTCTCTGAGGGTCTGTTGGGCATTCTCGAAAACCTTCCACTCTTGAACATCCTGAAGACTGGAGGAGGCACTTCTGGTGGCCTGCTGGGGGGCCTGCTTGGGAAAGTGACTTCAGTTGTCCCCCTCCTGAACAAAATCATTGAGTGAGTAGTCATAGGCCTTGGTCGCCACCCCACCAGAGAATCTCTGATGGAGATCTGGGAGCCCCAAACAGTGGACCTGGAGGAGGGAGAGGGGTGGTCTGATCAAGAGGCCAGGACTCAGTGTGAGACCCTTCCCACAGCCTAGCAAGGAACACCAATGCTCCCAAACCAGTGACTGCCCCCAGTCCTGAAGCCTATCTTGGGTCCCCAGCATCATCTATAATCTTCATGACAACCCTTTAAGGTATAATTAATAATCTCCAATTTACAGATGGCAAACTGAAGCACAGAACAGTGCCTGTGCTCATACAACTAAAGCAACACAGAACCAGGGACCAAACTCTAATTTACTTAAGTCCAAAGCCAAGGCCTTTCCACTGCACCGTGGTAATTCTGTTCTCACCTGTGGAGAGCATAGGTGGTCTCTGATGTAAGCAAAGATCTGTAAGCTACTCTCCTCAAGGACATTCTCAATGTAATGGCCAGTGAACGGTCTGATGTGGGGCTTCCCATGAGACACCTGAGAGCTTCCTAAGCAAGTAGCAATAACGGGAAGCTTGATGCCAGAGAGCTGGCAAAGCCTGGGTCCTTGATAGGCTGGATCAAAGCCATTTCCAAGACTCCCACCCACCCAGGTGCTTGCCCCTGACTTGATGACAGACAGATGGCCTTGAGTTTGATTTCCAAATGGACCATGTACCTGTGGGGTGACAGGGCACAGGGCACTCGGTCTCTCTGGGCTTGGTTTCTCCATCTGTAAAATGGAGATCATGGCACCCACAGAGAAAAACTGTTGAGAGGACTGGAAGCAATGTAATCACCTGGCACATTGAGGTCAGCTCACGGAAGAGGCTTGCTTCCGTCTTCTCTCCATGCTCTCCCACTTCCTCCTCCTCGATCTCCTTGGTAACCATTGTTGACTGACCGGCCTCTGAACGTTATGGCAGGATAAGGGATTCCTACCCATAAATGTCTGTGAGGGACTTACTCCACTTGCCCATACCTCATCCACGCATCCACTTATCCATCCATCCATCCATCCATCCATCCATCTAATCCATTACTCTCCCATGCATCTGCCTACCCGCTCATCCCTCCCCAACGTCAACCAGTATGGAGGAGGCCCCTTTTGTGTAAGACTCTGAGCTGGCATGCAGCATGCAAATTTAAGCCAGACACAGCCTCCATCTTGGAATACCTCGGGGACTTGAGATGGGGAGAGGGCCATGGTGTGTCAGGAACTGACGTGGTGCAGAGGCTGGGAAGCACTGCTGTTTGTTGCCGCAAGATGCCCTTCCTGTCCCCCCACCCTCCCCACCTCATGGGTAGCTCCTCCTCTGGGATGAGTAAGTACACTTGGGTTAAAGATGGTTTCTAAGCTTGGGGCTGAAGGAACTACTATTCCTCCCTCCAATGTTGCTCTGCGGACAGTATGAAGATCACTAATCCCCAGCTGCTGGAACTAGGCCTTGTGCAGAGCCCAGATGGTCATCGTCTCTATGTCACCATCCCTCTGGGCATAACCCTCAATGTGAACACGTGAGTGGGCCCCAAGGGGGATGGGGGGGTGGCTCACCAGAGGAGACCCTGGTAACTGTGGGTAGCCACAAGGGCAATGGGGCGGTGTGGGGGGGGTGCTGGAGTCTGAGAGACATGAGCCTTCAGCTCAGATGCAGACACAGCAAACTCTCCTCTGCAGGCCCCTGGCCGGACGTCTGTTAAAGCTGGCTGTGAAACTAAGCATCACCGCACAAGTGCTAGCTGTGAAAAACGAAGAGGGGAAAATTCACCTGGTTCTTGGTGACTGCACTCACTCCCCCGGGAGCCTGCAAATCTCCTTGCTTAATGGGTGAGACCAGAGGGCTGGCTTCTCCTGCCCAGAAACAATATCAGCAGGAGGATGGATGGCTGCTGGGAAGATGGAATGATGGGAGTATACATGAGGGGGAGGACGGAAGGGTGGGAAGATGAATAGGAGGGAGGGAAGATGAATGGATGGATGGATGGATGGATGGATGGATGGATGGATGGATGGATGGATGGGTAAATAGCCACTTATCTCTTCTTAGCCTGGGCTGACCAATTTTGTGCTCGTAGGCCATAAAAAGATCTGAGTTCAAGCCTAATGACCAGAGGGGCATGTGGAAAGGTGGAGCGGTTCTTGTGTGAACTTGGACAGGGCTTCCCCAGCGAGAGTCTCAGCTCTCTCAGACACCTGTAATACGGAGCTACGCTGCAGTTCTTGAGTGAATCCGCTAGGATAATAGTTGTGAAAGTCCTCTGTCCCAGTATGAGGGAAAATAGCTCTGTAGCCTCCCTGGATTCCTTATTTCAGTTAGCCTGTCACAGGGCAGAATAAGTCATGCACGAGACATCGGAGTCCTCCCACCATGGTTAACGTTTACTAAACATATATATTGTGTTTCACGCATATCATCTCGAGTCCTCATGACAACTACATACCAAGCATTGTTCATCCATTTATAGATTCTACAAAGTCTCCCTGAATACCCACTGTATACTGGAACTAAGTGTTTATGCTACACATACCCACAGTGGGCACTGCTGTGTAGGGCGCCACTCCCTTTGGACAGGCCCCTTCCGGTTCGCCTGCACAAGGGTGTGGGTAGACAAGGCCCTATTTCAGTCACTTAGCATTGAGACCAATGTGGGCATAGTAGCCCCTCTGAAGGCCTCTCCACACCAACCCTAGGCCTCTGCACCGCCCGCTGGATTTTCTCTTTCAGATTTGCTCCCCTCCCTGTTCAAGGCCTTGTCAATGGTGTCGGCAGCATCTTGAACCAAGTCCTTCCTGGGCTAGTACAGGGCGAGGTGAGTGGGTAAACATGGCAGCTCCTGATCCTTGGGTCTCAGAGCTTCTCGGGCTGAAAGAAGCCCCTGAAGTAAGACAATCTGAACCCCTCAGCTTGATATGTATATTCCATCCCTCAGTCCATCTGTCCACTGATTCATCTACCCATGTTTCTTCTTTCCAACCTTCAAAATGCCTCCATTGGGTCCTGCTCTGGGCCAGGCCCTGTGCATGGCCACATTACAGCTGAAATGGCTTGGCCCTGGCCCCCAGAAGTTCCCAAAAGGCTGTAGACAGGCGCTCTTCCAGCCTAGACTTGGGTGCCTCCGACACCCAACCCAGAAACACACCCCTCCCGGAGCAGCCCACCCTATTTAGAAACAGGCGTCACATCCCACAGCAAACACTGGCTCCGTGTGAGACTGGGCACTGAACATACATGCCTTCCACTTCTCCTTCCACCTGTGTGAATGTATAAGTGTCCATCTGTGACACTGCTTCCAACCAAACTCTCTCAGCCACAGAAGAATGACAGAAATTCTCCCCCAAAGAATCCATCCTGGGGTTGCCGCTCCCAGAGCCACCCTCCAGGTACCACTTTGCCAATGCCTCTCTCTGCCCCTGGCTCAGGTGTGCCCTCTGGTCAACGAGGTTCTCAGTCAGCTGGATGTCACCTTGGTGCATTCCATTGCTGGTAAGTCCCCTATCCCGAGGCCTCACTCCCTTTTCAGAAGCAGTGATTTCCCCCAAGGAACTCTGTCCCTGCACACTGTAGGAAAGAACTAGATCCTTCCAGTCTCAGCTCTCCCCATTTCAGGGTTCTTTTTTGCCTTGAACTATCCAGATAATGTTGAGGGCTGGGCCCTGCCTTCCCCCCGCCACATCAGCCCTGACACTGAGAGCAGCGGAGCTGGCTGGTGGAAGGAGGTCCTGCCCTGCCAAGCTTCACCTAAGATTGGTTGGACCACCCGAGTTCCCGTTCCCCAGCCCCCAGCTCAGGGGAAGTGTGGGACATCCCTCAACTCCTGCACCCTGAGATCACCACTCTGGTCTGCACTTTCCAGACTTACTGATCCATGGGCTGGAATTTGTCATCAAGGTCTAAGCCTTCCAGGAGGGACCCAGCGTCTGTTGAACTGGTGAGTGCTGTTCCCCAGGATTTGGGTGTTCTCCTCCTGGCAGGAAGCAGCGGAGGGCTTGGGACAGTGACATCTGAAGAGAGAGATTAACAGCCACACAGACAGGCACAGAGAGACACATGAAGAAGTCTACGGAAATGCTAACAGAGGTGGAGACACAGGCAGCACCCCACGTAGCTACAAAGAGAACACACATGACTGTGGACACACACACACACACACACACACACACACACACAAGGGACATGTGGATACAAAGACACACACTCAAACATATGCACAACAAGCTCCCTGGCCCAGGCCTGGGGTCCCCTTGGGGCTGAGACAAGCCCCCCCACCTCCCAGCCTGAGGTCTCAGCCCCCTCCCCTTCCTCTGGAGGGCAGGTTTGATGATGCGCCAATACCAGTAAGAGTCAGTGACCTTGAGTCTCCATTCTGATCGGGGCTTCTCCCAACAGAACCATTTCCTGCGGCTCAATCCACTCTTCTCAGCTGCTGAGGGCTCACGGGAGGCAGACCCATGTCCTGGACAGTGACACGGCCACTATTTGGGGACCAGAGCAGCCTTCTCTCCAAGGAAACTGCTCTCCCCCACTCCGCCACCAGGCATGTGTTGCAGCCCACCTTCCTCACCAAATAAAGTTGCTCTTTCTCTGCACCGGGGGCCCTGTCATTCTTCACCATCATTCGAGGGCTAATGTTTTGGAAAGAGCCCTGGCCTGGGTGGCTGGGGCCAGTGAACCGAGTTCGGACCTTACACTGTAGAACCTTATGGTCTTAAGCTGGACGAGGAGATGTTCAGACGAGTAGGCGTTTCGGACTGCTCTGGGGTGCCTAGGAGGGGTGGACAAGGGGTTGGGGGTAAATGTGACCTTCCAGGCAGAGATGATGACATAAGTCCACCACATAAGGAGTGAAATGGCAGATCTGAGAGTTGTTCAGGAGTGGGCCTGGGCGTGGGTGAGGGAGCAGGTGAGGTGTGGGTTGCTGTCCATGTCGCAGGTGGGGGAGCCTCAAGGTAACTGGGGATGTGGGAGGATGAGCTAACTCTGGCAGGAAGATGATGCCTTCAGCTGTGGCCGTGCTGCATGGAAGTGCCTGGGAGCCCCAGGGGAGACATCCAGGAATCCGATGGATAAAGAGGTCATCCGCCACTCCTCTTTGGCTCACTGGCATCCAGTCATACTGACTTCTTTTCTGTTTTCTCAGCAAGAGGATGAGAAAGATGACAAACAGGAAGTGTAGGAGGAAGGACAAATGGGTCCAAGACATAAGAGTAGACACAGAGAAGGGTCGCTGGAGAAGCGTATAATAAGGTTATTGGTGCCAGGGGTGAGAGTCCTATTTTTGGAGGAAGATGCCTGATTTTGGGGGGAGACAAAGGGATGAAAGGAAGTTGAGACTGAATGCAAATAAGATTTATGAAAAATTGGAGACAAGAATAAAGAGCAGAGCTACCCAAACTGGGAGAGGTTGTTCCCTCAAATAAAAAACTAAATATGCTATCATTGTTTGAGGCCCTTAAAAGATTAGCCCCACCATTTCACTCCACAGATGAGAGCACTGAGGCCTTGACATATGTATGTGAATGATTTGCACAAGTTACAGTATGACAAAAAGATACATCAAGGACTGAAACATCCCAGACGTCACAGAAAACCTTGTCCCTTGTGTTCTGGGAGAACCCACTGACCTTGTGAGAATGAGCAGATTCAGGCTGGTGTTTCTCAACCCCCATCAAACATCTCTCATCGTGTCCAGACCGACCACTGTCCCCACCTCCTGTGGTCACTGGCCAACCTGGCATTGTGGGAAGACAGTCCTACAATTCAGAACTGGGAGGTTTATTGTAGGAAACCAGCACCTGTGTTCTGGTGAGAGGGAGGGAAGGAAGCATCTTCCACGTTCACAGAAGTGGAATATCTTTGGGCTCAGGATGAATAGTTATATTTCATAAGCAGCTGAATGGTCATTGTGAATGTCTGTCTACCTAGTCGGTGACCTGAAGCACAGAAGGGCCTTCCAGACTGGAAACTAACAATTAGGACATGACTGGGTTTGAACAGAGTCTAGGCATGAGTTACTCTCAAGTCCTTTCTTGGGACTTAGGCCAGGCATTAGGTCAATACTGAGCATCCCCCTTGGCTGAGGTCCAAGAATCAAGCTGAATAGGGACAGGGCACACATGCCTTGTACCGTCAGCCCGGGTCCTGCTGCCCTCTGACCGTGGCACCCAACTGCCTTCCTGTTGGGACACACATCCACTGCTCGTCTCTGAAAACTATTTTCCCACTGCTCCCCTGGACTTCTTCCTATAGCCTAAGAGGGGTCTTTCCCCTCTGCCAACAACTTCAATTTCTAACTAACTAACCTAAATACAAAATAGTCTGACAGGAAGCCAGGTCAATCAGAACAGATTCATGGCTTTTAACTAATGACAACATTTTGACATTTTAAAAACTTTCTAGAAGGATGTCAGTGATAACGGCACATGAAAGACCTCTGAAAATTCTCTCCTACAGGAAAGCAATGAGAAAACTACCCCCCCAAAAACTGTTAGAAACAGCTTTTCCAAAACTCTCAAAATTCACCAAAGGCTTGCAACCATCTGGGGTGAGCTTATTCAGTAAAAACTGCTGAATCTTGGTAAGAACAGTGAGGTTTGTGGTGTTTTAATTTACCTTAGTCCCATCTCCCACTCTCCACAGAAGACTTGAAAACCCAAAGCCCACAATCTTAGTGAAAATCAGTAGCCTGGAAGCCTCTGGAGACAGGCAGAAGAGTACTGGAACAACTTCAGAGCCTCATTCCCAGAATACTGTCATGATTTGATCTGCCTTGTTAGTTTCCTGGAAGATCTTACTCTCCAGGCTGTCCTGACTTTGGACTCAGAGTTCACCCAGCAGAAACAGCCTCTTCCCCAAGGACATTTGTCAAAATGATAGACAGATCTTAAGACTGCGAGTTTCTAACTCTCCAGCCAGTCTACACTCAAGCTTCGGCAATTTGTCATAATTACACTTGAGGTGTTCCTACCCAGCAGCCCCTGCTTCCGGTAAGCTGATCTTGGCTGTAATTCTATGTGTTCACCTATCTCTCTAGACCTGCAGATGGCAGTTTGCCCTATGACCTCAGTTCTCTGATAGGCCTAAGAGAGTTGCTGATTGTCCATGCTGAGCTCTTTTCTTGTTATGAGGATGGGAGTGACAACCTCCAAGCTCTTTACATGTTGGTGCTGAAAAGGGAAGTCTGGTTTTTTTTATAGTTTTTACCAGTTATATTTGTTTCCCTAGAGGATGAGCCCCCAGAGCGCCATCTGGAAAGTGAGACTTGGTTGAAAGTTGTCAACCACTATTCCTTCAAATTTATTTCCCGCATAATTCTCCTCTCATTCTGAGACTCTCACGGCATGGATGTAGATCTCTCATTATAGACCCACTGGTCCCTGTTCATTTCTTTCAGCTGTTCTTCTTCCCCTTACTCAGACTGGATCCATCTCCAATGTGTTGTTGCACCAGACACTTTTAACGTTATGTTATGAGACTCTGGATCTTGCTTAAATCCTACAGAGAATGGGGGGTGGGGGTTGGCTTAGCGTGCAAATGACCCAGTTAGATTCAGGCTAAGCCAGTTAGGTTCAAGTTCTAACCTGCCTTCTGCAGGCTGTGTTTTTAAACAGGGGATTTCTGCTACTGTCTTTACTCTTAGGGGCCCCAGTTCCTGCTTTTTGGATCAGAAAGAGAGGACTTCTCTTGGAGCTTTTTGTATTCACACCTGTGCACAAAGTTCCATGCTTCACACTGCCTTTGAGTCCAGGATGAAAGATATGGGAGGGATAAAAACCCAGGAGACTCACCTGTGGATCACTCATTCTTTCAGTGATGACTTCCTTCCTCGGTCCACCTGCCACCATTCATTGTTCAGACGCCTCAGAGAGCCCCCCTCCCCCATTCACTGTGTCCAGGCTTTTAGTTTCATTCCACAGGAAAGACAAGTAGAGGAAGCTTCCTCCATCCGCTTCAACTCTCCAATCTGCCAAACACGATGGCTTATGGCAGATGATGGTGGGCTATCAGTAACTTGACCAAGTGCCCTCCTGGTCACAGCAGCTTTACTAGAACAGTGGAATGCAGCCTCTGGTACTCGGTATGTAGTTATTTATCTGGAAAATGTGTTCTTCTCAGTCCTCATCAGATAACCACTTAGGAGGCGATTTGCGCTCACTTGGGATGGACGATGGAATACAATCAGTCTTGCCCCTGCTCTCTGTCACAAAATATAGTCTGAAGGGGTCCTCTCATGTTCATGTTCTTGCTACTATTTCTGTGTCGGTTACACCCCAAGATTAAGTGGCTTAAATAGCAGTATTCATTTCATGATGTTCCGTGGTTTCCGTGGGTCAGAAACTCAGGAAGGCTCAGGGTGAAGCCCAGGCTCGTATTCTCTGCAATTGCAGCTTTACTTGTAGTCACTTCTTTAACCCTCCACACAACCCTTTGAGGGAGGTACGGTCATGACTGGCTTCCACTGACAGAGGCACAGAGAAGCTGAATAAAATCCCTGAAGTCACCAGCTAGGACAGGTGGGGCTGGGGCAGGAGCAAGGCAGCCAGACCCACAGAAGGGAGATCAGCGGAGCCACACTCGGTCCCCATCTACCTCCTCCTCCCACACCCCACTCCACTCCCCAGCACGATCCCACGGCCCCCACAGGCATTGCAAGGAGAGATGGAAAGAGCAACAGCGGACTCATGTTGAGCCCCAACTCTGTGCCAGGCTCTGCTCCAAGCATTCGTTGTAGATTAATTTCATTAATCCAATAGCCCTGGAGGGCCATGTTATTATTGCCAAACTTCACAGATGCAAAGCCTGAGACACAGAGATGGAGTCACCTGCCCAAGGACACACAGCTGGTAAGCGTGGAGCCAGGATTCAAACTCAGGCTGTCTAGTTCTGAGGCTCTGTCTTGTCTCTAGAGAAATTCACCTACAGCCCTTGGGGAGAAGAAGTAGCGCACCCCCCCACCACCGCTAAAGAAGCATCAAAGAATTTCTGGGAGACAATTTTTTTTAATTTTTTGATTTTTTTATAAACATATAAGGTATTTTTATCCCCAGGGGTACAGGTCTGTGAATCACCAGGTTTACACACTTCACAGCACTCACCATAGCACATACCCTCCCCAACGTCCATTGTAGGGAGACAATTTAAAGTGGGACATTGAATAAAGGTAATGGTGGCTCCTATGCGGCAGAAGTTGTAGAGGTGAAATGTGAGTGACTGGAATCTAGGGAGCTTGGGGACCCGTCCTGCAGCACCTGACTAGCCTGGCTGCTGGATCCCCTGAAGTCCCCAGGATCCTAGCCTTGCGCCAGCGCTCACACGTCCTGTGACCACTAGGAGGCGCTGCTGCAAGGCAAGCCAGCGGTCACCCTGAAGCTGTAACATTTACTCAGCACCTTGCTAAACCCTTTCAACGCAACATCTTATTTAATCCTCACAGAGATGAAACCTCTAAGGCTCAAGATCACAGAGCTTATGACCAGTGGATCCAAGATTTGAATCCCAGAATTCAAACTCTAGAGCCCAGGTCCTTTGCCAAGGGTTGCAAATTCACCAAGACTCCAGCCAAATCTGGTATATTGTTTTTCATTTTAATTTTAAATTACTTCAGATGCTGGTTGATTTTTCCTCCAACTGAGTGCGACTGTGAATGCATTCACCATTTCCCCCAACCCTGTCACACCAAACCTTCCTATGCTATTGAATGTGTGATCCCTAAAGTAGGGTTGCCAGATTTACCAATAAAAATACACTAGACACCCAGTTAAGCTTGAATTTCAGATAAACAAAGAATTATTTTTTTAAAGATTTTATTTATTTATTTGACAGACAGAGATCACAAGTAGGCAGAGAGGCAGGCAGAGAGAGAAGGGGAAGCAGGCTCCCGCTGAGCAGAGAGCCCAATGCGGGGCTCGATCCCAGGACCCTGGGATCATGACCTGAACCCAACGCAGAGGCTTTAACCCAATGAGCCACCCAGGCGCCCCTACAAAGAATTATTTTTATAAGCAAATCCCAAACATTGCAAGAAATGTATTTAAACTAAAAAACCATTCATCTAAAATTCAAATTTAAATAAACTTGTATTTTTTCTGGCCAAAATAATTAAATGGCTTCCTGTATTTTTTCTGGCAACCCTGCCTTACATGCATATGTCCTACAAATACCCTCCAGGCATATACAGCTCCTGCCCCATACTTCACTCCCCCACAGCGGGGAACTGACCAGGCACCTACTTTGTGCTAGCTTTGAGCAGGGTCTGGAGCGACAAAAGGGCTCTGCAACGTCTCCAGGCTGTGGTCCGAGCAGCGCTACTGCTGGAGCCCTGTGGTCGACAGACCTCATCATCCTAGAAGTATCTGCAATAGATGAAGATACCACGTGGAGTTTCCGACCAACCCCAGTAAGGGAGTCACAGAGAAGACCGCTAGAATTCAGGGTCAACGCCATGCCTTCTTTAGCAGCGATCTGTATACTACTAGAAAAACAACTCCTGACATGTTCCTGAGCCCTGGTAGAAAGGGGGCAACTGACCACAGAGCATCAGAACTTACCATGCCCTCGGCACATTATCCACCAAGTCACAGAGTCAGGCAGGACCAACAGCCATCCATCATCAGACAGACACAGTACATCTAGTTTGGACTTAGGAAAACCCAGCGGGCCTAAGTAAACTACATGACTCACGTCACCTGTGTCACCTCCTCGTGTTGCACCAACACCTCTCCCTCAGTTCACACCTCTGGCCATAAGGCATTCTCCATGACCACAGGTGGAGGAGAGAAAAGCCGGAGCTCAGAACAGCCCCACTCAGGGATGACCTTGGAAGAGCGACGAGAGGGACATCCTCAGAAGGCTAAGCTGCAGGCTACGCACGCGGTCATCCACTTTGAGAAAAGAGAAAAATGACCCAATAATTATAGTCTCAGCTGAGGCAAATGACTTAATAGCTTAGTCAGGGACCTAGAAGAATAAGATTTCAAGATTGGGGACAGCGAGGTAGATCTAGTTAACTGTCACTGAACGTATTGGCCTATTAACAACAAGAACCAACCCTGAGCCTAGGTATGGGAGCGTCCATTCAGGGGACCAGCCAGCCACTTGGGCCAGTGGAAGCACGGAAGATCAGGGCAATTCTGAATGGATGGTAGAGGAGGGGGACTATGAGTGTCCGTCAAGGCCTCAGAGAGGCAGTGGCAACACCAGGTCCTCTGGTTTGTATTGTGAGTTTCCCTGAGTGATGACTACCTCAGTCTGCTAGGGCAACCATAACAAAATAGGACAGACTTGGTGGCCTAAACCACAAAATTCACTTCTTCAGGGTTCTGGAGGCCAGAAGTCCAAGATCAAGGTCCAGGCAGGACTGGTTCCCCCAATGCCTCTCCCCTTGGCTCGGAGGCACCCGCCTTCTAACAGCTGCTTCACATGGACGTCCTCTGTGCACTTGTGCCCCTGATACCTCTCTGCGTGTCCCAACCACATCTGTCACTAAGGACACCAGTCAGATGGGGTCAGGGCCACATGATGGCCTCATTGTAACTTAACCAATCACCTCTCTAAAGGTAAGGTCTCCAAATACAGTCACAGTCTGAGATCCTCGAGGTGAGAGTTTCAACATATGAATTTAGGAGGAACACAATTCAGCCCATAAGAGTGACCACCCAAAACCCTGGAGCCCCGTGCCTGGGTGGAGAGCACTTAGAATGATAGTGCAAAACACAATATGATTTTTTTTTTAAAGATTTTATTTATTTATTTGACAGAGATCACAAGTAGGCAGAGAGGCGGGCAGAGAAAGAGAGGGGGAAGCAGGCTCCCTGCTGAGCAGAGAGCCCGATGCGGGGCTCGATCCCAGGACTCTGGGATCATGACCTGAGCCGAAGGCAGCGGCTTAGCCCTCTGAGCCACCCAGGTGCCCCACACAATATGATTTGATCCTTCTACGATTATTGTAAAAGGAGACGTTCTTTCTGGAAGGACAGACAAGGAAGCGTTTACAGTGATTAAAGCTCCAGACAGTAGACTGGGTTGAGGGCAAGGAGAGTATGTATCTGTGCTTTACTCAATATCCTTCTGTGCTGGTGGAATATTACCCTGTTCATGTACGACTTTTCCCTCAACATTTCATTACTGTAAAAAAATTCAAACGTTTGACATTTGAAATAATTGCATAAGCACCTACATATCTACCACTTTCAAAAATTAACAGTTCGCTATGCTTGTCCTATCACCTGTCAGTCTGTCCTTCCTTCCATCCATCCAAGCATCTTATTTTTGATGCATTTCAAAGCAAATTGCAGATAGTAGTTCACTTTATCTTTCAGCGCTTCAGGTTTCATTGCATTAACTAGAGTTCAACAGTTGCTTATGTTTTTTAATTTAAGATAAAAGTTATATAGCATGAAATGCACAAATCTTGAAGTAGATCTATGTATCTTTTTTCACGTCTGTTTCTTACTTTTTTTTTTTTTTTTAAAGAGCGCGGGTACGGGCATCCATTGATCCACTCTCAGTCAGCCCTTATGGAGTCCCTGCTGTCTGCCCCGCAGTGTGGCAGTGTGCTGGGGGGACATAGTGGATGTGACAAAGTTGTGGTTCCCAGGAGCTCACAGTCCAGGGCGGGGGACAGACAATCAGCACATAAATGAATAAGTAAAAAGGATCACTGAATGGAGAGAGCTGGTGCTGTGCGTGCAGACAGAAGGAAGAAAATGCAAGAAGGCCCAGAAGAGGGGCCACGTGAGCCAATGCCTGAGTGGTAAGAAGATGCCCAGACCCGTCCGAGGTGTGACACCTCCTAGCCCAGCTGTTTCCTGGGGCAAGTCTGCGGGCCTCCCTAGGCCTGGGTTTTCTCGCCTGCGTCGCAGGGATGGTCCTCTCTCTCCCTCATGGGGCTGTGGTGAGGATGAAATGAAGGAGCTGCTGTGCTGCACCCGGGGCCCAGCGAGCATGTGCTGTCAGCAGCTCTGCCCCCTGCTGCTGCTGCCTCTACACTTGTCAAGTGCACCCTGAGCCCCTCGCACATGCAGCCTCTGCGCTGGATGCTGGAAACACAGGAAGGAGTCAGAAGGGTGTCCTCTCTCAGGGGGGTTCCTAGTCTAAAGCATGAGGCCATTACAGAACACGGTGAGCAGAGGGGCAGGAAAAACAGCTGGAAAGGACCTTCATGGCACAAGGGAGGAAATGACTTCCTGTGAGTGAGATGTCCAGGAAGGTCACCTGTGGCAAGTCTAAAAAGACCACTGGGAAGTCATCAGAGGAGCAAGGGCAGGAGCACATTCTAGGCTGAAGAGCCAGCCATGTAGCAGAGATAAAGGAACAGACCTGCTACATGCAGGAAAAGCACACGCTCAGGTGAATGGAGGAGGGAAACGAAAGGGGAGGCTGGACCGAGAGGGGCTGGACCTCGGAGGACTCAGAGCTGAGGATGAGTGCGGGCCTTTCTCCCAAGAGCCACACCCAGCCAGCGACACGCTTTAGGAAAAGATGGCATCAACACGCTCCCCAGAAAGACTAAAAGTAAAAGGACCAACAACACCATGTGTTAGTGTCAGAGCAGAGCAACCGGAACTCTCACACGCTGCAGGCAGAAATCTAAAATGATACCGATGTTACAGGGAGGGAAGATGGGTCTGGCTATGGCTACCTTGCAGACAGAAAATTCAAGGGGGCCAGGCCAAGCCCGGGGAGGCCAGCGAGGAGGCTGCTGCAACTGCCCCAGGCAAAAAGTGATGGGGCCAGACATGAGGCCAGGCCATGCAGGGGAGAGCAGGGAGGACAGAGACACCGCGGGTAGGGGGACCCAGGAGGCAAGAGGGGGAGGTGAAGAATGAGTGGAAAGAGGCCAGAAGCCAGGCCCTCTGTGAAGGAAACTCTGGAGTAGCCTCTCCCAGGAACAAAAAATGCTACAAACATTGCTCAAACATACTGAGAAGCAGGGT
This sequence comes from Enhydra lutris kenyoni, assembly GCF_002288905.1. NCBI lineage: Eukaryota > Metazoa > Chordata > Mammalia > Carnivora > Mustelidae > Enhydra > Enhydra lutris. The sequence continues at coordinate 25,146,804 of NW_019154090.1, read as the reverse complement.
GGGAAGCAGGTGCGGGGAGGGTGGGGGAGTGCACCCTGAACATCCCTTTCCCATTCAGTGATGCCCCCACCTTCAGGTGAATCTGCTGGTTCACCTTTCCCCTCCCCTGGAGACTGGTGACTAAGTGAGTAAATGTTAGCACAGGAACCTAATACACGTGGGTGACTTCGAGCGACGTGCCTGATGGGTGCCCCCCCACTTCCTGGGCCCCAGGAAGTAGAGATAAGCAAAAAGCAAAATAAGTAAAGGAGATTACGAGCGACAAACTTACATTTATAAAATAAATAAGTCATGGTGATAAAAGATACAGCAAAAGGAATGTCGTCAATAATCTTGTATGGTGAGAGATGATAACTACCCTTGCGGTGAGCATTGTGTAATGTAAAATGGTGAATCACTATGTTGTACACCTGAAAGTGACATGCTATGTTAACTCTATTTTCATTTTCAAAATGTGAAAAAAATGTCCCATAGAAACTGTATTCACAATAATCCTGAACTGGGAACAGCTGAACAGGAAGGGGAAGGAGTAAACAGGTAGCCCACTCATACAATCTTGTGCATCTGTAAACAGGAATGGCCCGCCAATGGCTACAACGGGCGGGTACACAGCAGAAATGTTAGGCTGAGAGAGACACAGTAGAGGACAGGCTGTATGTTCCATTTACATAAAGACCAAGAACAGACAAAAGTAACCTAAGGTGGTTAAAAAAAAAATCAGAAGCTACCCCCATGGGGGCTAAGGGGGAATTGGGTACAGGGCATAAGGGAACCTTTTGGGGTGATGATGAAATTCTGTATCAAGATAGGAGTTTGCGTTATATGAGTATATGTATTTGTCAAATCTCAGTAAATGGACACTTAAGATCTGTGCTTTTCTTTATATGTTGAAATGTTTTCCACTGCAGCCCACAGATGGGAAGTCCCCAGGATCTCTTTAATTATTCCATAGAGTTCTCTGGCTAAAGGTTGGTGCTACATCGGTTGAGCAATGTTGACAATCTTATCAAAAGGAATATTCCTACTGGGGCCCCTGCATGGATCAGTTGGTTATGCATTCAACTCTTGATTTCAGCTCAGCTCATGATCTCAGGGTTGTGAGACTGAGCCCCACGTCAGGCTCTGCACTGGGCATGGAGCCTGATTAAGATTCTCTCTCTCTCTCTCTCCTTCTGATGCTCCCTCTCTGCTCACACCCTCTCTCTCTTAAAAAAAAAAAAAAAGAAAGAAAGAAAGTAATATCCCTACCGTACTTAATGTTTTTCTGCTTCTTTCTGTGTGTGCATGGTTCCTTATGGGCTGTGATAATCGGGGCAGAGACAGAAGGTACCCCTCAGTCTGGGCCTGTCTGTTCTGACTAGTCAGTTCCACTGTAATCCTCAGACCCTTCTAGCCCCCAGTTCCTTCAGTGATGTGATCATCAACCTTTCTGGAGACAGACCCAAAGAGCCAATCTTGGGGTCAGGGCAATGTGACACCCACTTCCCCACCAGCACACCCCACTTTGATCTTGTTGGGTTGAACTTGGGCATCCTAGGAGAAGCAGCAGGTGTTGGATGAACCAGCACCCTCCAGGTGCTAGAAGTCCAAAGAAAGGTGCACCTTGGCCTTCCTCCTAACTGAAAGCCCACGTACAAACAAACGGTGGACTCCAGGTAATAATATATGTGCCGAATTACTGGGAAGGGGGCTGACAGCAGCAACTTATGAAATGCATCAAACAAATAAGATGGATGGGCAGGATTTACACGGTGTTATCTGTAAAACTAAATTTGCTTGGGCACCTGGGTGGCTCAGTCGGTTAAGCATCAGCCTTCAGCTCAGATCATGATCCCAGAATCCTGGGATCCGGCCCCACATCTGCTCAGTGGGGAGCCTGCTTCTGCCTCTCCCTCTGCCACTCCCCCTGCATGTGCTCTCTCTATCAAATAAATAAATAAAATCTTGAAAAAGAAAGAAAAGAAAAGAAAACTTTCATAAGAAAATGTTACGGGAAGGGAAGATGAGTCTAGCTATGGCTACCTTGCAGACAGAAAATTCGAGGGGGCCAGGCCAAGCCCGGGGAGGCCAGCGAGGAGGCTGCTGCAACTGCCCCAGGCAAAAAGTGATGGGGCCAGACATGAGGCCAGGCCATGCAGGGGAGAGCAGGGAGACCAGAGACACCACGGGTAGGGGGACCCAGGAGGCAAGAGGGGGAGGTGAAGAATGAGTGGAGAGGCCAGAAGCCAGGCCATCTGTGCAAGGAAACTCTGAAGTGGCCTCTCCCAGGAGCAAAAAATGCTGCAAACATTGCTCAAACATACTGAGAAGCAGGGTGGGAAGTAGGTGTGGGGTGGGGGAGTGCACCCTGAACATCCCTTTCCCGTTCAGTGATGCCCCCACCTTCAGGTGAGTCTGCTGGTTCACCTTTCCCCTCCCCTGGAGACTGGGTGACTAAGTGAGTAAATGTTAGCATAGGAACTTAATCCACGTGGGTAACTTTAAGTGAGGTGCTTGATGGGTCCCCCCACTCCCCTCCTGGGCCCCAGAAAGTAGAGATAAGCAAAGAGCAAGGCATTGTCAGTTCAAAGAGATTCTGAGTCCAGAAAATGTGCAAAGATGTCCAAGAACTCACTTCATTTGTCTTTTAGAGCCTCTACTGATACCAGTGGACACAACTGCCACATGGTAAGACATTAGTAATCTGACTCACCCATACTTAGAAAGCACTCCAAAGCACTTCTTGTTATGTGATTAACAGCTTGGTGCGGGTCTTCCAGAAGCTGGGCTGCCTCCCACACCATCAACGGGAATGAGAAAGTCATTCACCTTCCTACTCTTTCTCAGTTCTTCCAATAAGAAGGGCTCAGCAGAATGCTAGAATACCTTCAGCAGCTCTCCACTGGGCACTCTCTCCAGGCGCCCTCAGCAGGCAGCATGGGGACCCAGAGTCCAACAACGTGTTCCTGTTTGTTGTCACTGTGATTTTAGAAAAAATACGTCGCCTCTCGGAAGGGGACTCATCCAAACCTTATCCGAAAAATGAGGATAAAACGGTGTCCAGTTGCAGACATCGGTGTGGGGTTAAATTATTACATTGGTTAATAACGTAAGCAAAGAGTGCCTAAGCGCTCAATAAGCTTAAGTACAGCCAGTAAAATCATCTGTAGCCGCTACCGCAGCGCTGTTACCTCCGATTTATGGGAAGCAGTGTTGCTTTAGCACTTTGGGTACTGTTAAACAATTTCCTGTCAGAAATAGAAAAATCAAACGTGATTTCCACTCACCCAAACGCGTGCTGAGTAGACAGGAATCGCAGGCCTTGGCAGATACTGCAAAATGTGAAGGCAGATGCGGCAGGCAGGTGAGGACAGCACATGAATGAACGACAGGCATGTGGGAGATGGCGGCAGGAAGACGGAGCGCAACTTCGGAGTCCGATGGACCAGATCCTGGCCTCTTGTCCCGGTAGCGCTGTGTGACCTTGAGCAAGTCACCGCACCTGCCTGCACCCCCATTTCCTTATCTGTCTAATGAGGGGAGCAGTAGTGATCGGGCTGGCTGGAGGCTCAGTCTGGCAGGGGGTGCGCGCTCAGAAATGGGAAGGCCATACCTATTCCATACCTCTGTCACCCCTCCTTCCATATATAATTAGACCCCGAGTCGGGTTCCAAGGTCAAACACGTGAAATGTGGAGGCTAAACTGGGGAAGAGTTGCCTGGGGCGCAAGTGCGCGTGTGCGCGCGCGTGCGCATCCGTGCATCCGCGCGCATGCGCGTATGCATTCGCATACGTGTGTGTCCGTGCACGTGCATGCGCGCGGTGTTGGGGGAAGGCGTCGAGTTCCCAGGTTGCTAAAGCCACTCAAACCCTCAGGGTGCCCTGAAGGTTGAGTCCCAGCACTCCATGCCTCCCATTCTCTATTTTTTTTGTTCTCTGCCCTCATGACTGAGACAAATGAGCCCCTGGGAAGGCAGGGGGCGGTCTGTTTGCTCCCTGCTATGCCCAAAACACCCAGAATTGTGCCCACACACAGTTGATGTGTAATACGATTAGCTGCCGGCCAACTGACCTGCTGGCTGACTGCGTCTGTCTGTCCTGCCAGTCCTGTGCTAGTAAAGAGAACCCACGGAGTCAGGAAGAAATATTGAGGACAGACCCCTAACCCGCACCCCCTGCCCCAGGCAAGTCTCCAGCTGCAGGTGTGGGTGCCTCCCTGGATCTGCCCTGGGGCTGCCAGTGAGGCCTTCCCTACCCTCCTGACCTGGCCACCCCTGAGACTCTCTCTCAGGAGATGACCATTTGGAGGAAGACAAGGCTGAACCTCTGAGCCCCCAAAAGTAAGGCTCCCTTTTTGCAGACTCAGCTGCTCCCAGAGGCCTGATCCAGGGCCCCCCATCTCCTAGGCGAACTCCATTTTCCAACCCATACACACACAGCCAGACCCGGTTTCTAAGGACAGATGGAAATTCCAAAGGATAGTTCTCATAACATCCCCCAAGTTGTAAACACCACTTGGTTTTTCCTTTTTCCAGGTATAGCTACACAGTGTCCATAATAACAACTACAATAATAATAGAATGCTTCATGTTAAGAGCACCCTCACACAACCTTGCTTCTGCTTGAAGTAAGCGCTGGTCGACTTCCCAGCAGCACTGCCATTTGGGGCTGGGGGCGGGGGGCGGGTGTTAGTTAACAGGGTGCTGGAACAGCGCCTGGAAAGGGAGTGAGTCCTCATCTAGTAGGGGGGTTCCCTTCAACATCCATAGCTGAGTCAGCAGCTGCTCGGTAATGAGGACAGGGCTCCTCTGGCCACACATTGGGCCAAGGCTCTGTGTGTGTGTGTGTGTGTGTGTGTGTGTGTGTGTAGCAGAGTATCACCTCTCAAAGCACCAACACATGCGCTCTCCACAGGACTCCCCAGCGCCCTCCTGGGCCTCTGAGGTGGCACGAAAGAGATGGACAGAGACAGAGGGAAGAGGACAGAAAAAAGAGACAAAGACATGCAGAAACCAACTTGTGTGTATGTGAGAGAGAGGGAGGCCCAGGACTGCTGGACCAGGGCGTTCAGACAAGCAGGGTCCCAGAGGCCTGGTTTCAAGAGCACAGATCAGACTGGGCCCCTGCCCTGATGGGGGCTCCACTACAGTGTACGGCGTGCTTGGGGCATGCCAAGGAGCTCCCAGGACCCCAGCCCCACTGCACCTCCAACCTGTGGTCGGGTTTCCGGTGCAAATGGCCCCAGTCCACTTCCTTGCCATCAACTTTGTTCCATCGCTTAGATGAGCCCCCAAACTCACTCTCCAAAACCCATCTCCTTCTTTTCCTCTCCTCCAGAAAGCTCCCCTCTCCTAGCCTTCATTCTCAGCCTCTTACTCTTATCCCCGAAGACCAGATCAAATGTCACCCCTTCCATGAAAGCTTTTCTGATCTACCCTCCTCCCCAGTCGAATAGCATGCACCCTCTGCACTGTTGGCAACCGTCCCACCCTAGGTACGTGTGGACCCCCATCACAGCACTGATCACCTACCTGCTTTAGCATTTGACACTCTTTGCCTGTGTCCCACACTCTGGCCCTGATGATAAACCCTGGGCCAGCCTCTATCACAGCCCTTGCCACGGCGGGCCTGGGCCCACCTCACTTTCGGCACTATCTCCATGGGCTTCCCCTTCTTAGAGCACTTACCACCATCTAGCTGACCTCCACCCTATCCCATGCTGCCAGAGTGGGGAGAGAGCCTGGCCCTCTGCCTGCACTGACCTCTCTGTCCCTCTAGGACACACACACATACACACCCCCACCTTGACTGTGAGCCCTACAAAGGCAGGACATATTTGGTCTTTGTGTCCCCAGAAGAGCTAGCTGTCTGGCTTAGCCAGGGCTTGTTTGCACTAACTCTAACCTATTCCTGCCCCACAAAGAGGGATTATACTCGGGAGGCTGCCGTGGCGGTTCCGGGATGGCATGACTGGGCTTTTGTTGCAAAGGTGCTCTCTCTGCCCATTAGCCGGCTAGTCCGCAGCCCGCTTCCCTGGAAGCCTGCACGGCTGGGGCTGTGGGTGGCCCTGGGAAAGGAGTCCAGCTTCTTCCACAACCTTGTTCTCCACCCAACCTTTATTTACTCATTTTCAATCCATTTCATGGACTGTTTGCTGATCAAAGAATCCATTCAGTGTAAAATCTTTTTAAATTCTGAAAACACAAAGAAGATGGTAAAAGTCACCTAGGGTGACACTTCCAAGAACTAAGCATCATTCCGCTTCTGGTGAGTTTCCTTCCAGTATTTTTTCTAGACGGAAAAAATTTTTTTATTTTTTTAAAGATTTTATTTATTTATTTATTTATTTATTTGACAGAGAGAGACACAGCGAGAGAGGGAACACAAGCAGGGGGAGTGGAAAGGAAGAAGTAAGCTTCTCGCCAAGTGGGGAGCCTGATGCGGGGCTTGATCCCAGGGATCTAAGATGTTTAACGACTGAGCCACCCAGGCGTCCCTAAATTTTTTTTTCTTAAACATAGAAGAAACTTTCCTTTTTTTCATTTGCTAAGAGCCTCTGATCCGGTTCTCTACATTGTTTTGTGACAACTGCCTGCTGGCCCACGATTTATTTGATTTATTTGATAAATTTATTATTTATTTATTTGATAAGTCCCCTGTCGCTAGACGTTGAAACTTGGTTCCACCTCAGGAAAACTTGGTTCCACCTCACAGAATGCTGTCCTGGGCAGCCTCATAGTTCATTTTGCCCGCGCCACCGGGCAGTTCCCTTAGACAGAGCCTACACGGGCCCTGGGTCAGTAGGCCTGAGCCTTCCTGAGAACAAACGTGCCCTCGGGGACAGGCCATTCAGCTTATTTACTCAACCCCCTCCATTATAAGCAAAGGTCGTCAGAGCCAGTCTGGTTCACAGCATCAAGAAGCTCAACATCCTTAACTAACAGGAGGGGAGACGGTGGCCTAGAGAGAAGAACTGATTTGTTGGAAAGCATTAGCAAACTCCATGTTGTCTAGGTGGCTTCTCCCCACTGTTAGCTCTTTGACGTTTTGCAAGGGAATGCAAAATCTTCGACGAGAAGGCAAGTGGGAGGCAGCAGCCGTACGAGCATCCGTACCGTTTATGTCTGTCGCTGTCGCTCAACAGCCAAACTCTTCTGCTGAGTCCAGACCCTTGAGGATGCCAACGGCCATTCCCAAGCAACAGAATTGGCATAAGAGGTGAAATCTTTCTGACGTGCTGGTGGCATCTTGAGGCGAACAAATAACCATTTTTTTTTAATTTACTTATTTATTTATTTGACAGACAGAGATCACAAGTAGGCAGAGAGACAGGCAGAGAGAGACAGGGGGAAAGCAGGCTCCCTGCTGAGCAGAGAGCCCGATGTGGGGCTCAATCCCAGGACTCTGAGACCAAAGGCAGAGGCTTTAACCCACTGATCCACCCAGGCACCCCCAAATAGCCGTTTTAAATCGAGGACCTGAGCCCTCCTAAGTAAATTCTTCAAGGAGGCTTCCCTCTTGTCTTCCAAGAAAGTAACAGTGTGGAAGTCCTCTGGATTTTCACCTGTCCAACCCGGCTATGTCCTCAGAGACCCACAGGACCATGGACCCCTCAGAAAAGGATGCCCCTATCCCAGCTGCAGGTGATGGGGTGTGTTGGGACAAAGGGGCAGGTCATAGGCTCCACCATCAGAACTGGGATCAAATCCTGACTCCACGTTTTATGACTGTGGGACCTGGGGCACATCACTTCCCTTCTCCAAGAACCCAGTGCGTCTGGAAAATGGGGGTGATAACATCCCTATTTTTTCCTCTCTGGGCCTCAGTTTGGTGACCTATAGAATGGATGTGGTCTCTCCTACTTTGACACTTTGCTGTGTCTGTGTATCCAGCTTTGATTTAACTCTCTTTGATTTCACACTCTCTCCCCACCCCTAAGACTTCTATGGACTGGCTTAGTACAGGCAGGGGAGGAGAGGTTCCTGCTCATTCTCTCTCTCTCTCTCTCTCTCTCTCTCTCTCTCTCTCACATACACACACACACACACACACACCTTTTCCCTCTCTCTTTGGCTGCATCCAGGGATGGAGCACAGGCAGAAAGGAGAGGGAAACGGGGCAGATTTCTCTTGGCTGATAATATTGCTCGATAGCTCTGGGGAGCCAAAAAAAATGTTTAGTGGTTTTGTGGGGACCTTCCTGGGGGATCTTCAAACCTTCCTGCCAGGCCTCTCAAGCTGCAACCCCAGACGAGGACGGAGGTCCTCCGATGGCTGACCACCCCGGGCCTGGCTCTCTGGAATCCTTTCCTCACCTGTCCAGGAGACGGTGTTGCAAAGGACTTAAACCAGCCCCAGACTGGATCGCTGCCCGGCAGGGTCCTTGGAAAAACATACACACAAGCTTTGACCCTGTCCAGAGCTATGATTTTCCTCAGAAGCCACTCCACCCGCTATGACTTCAGCTCAGCAGTCTTTTCCTCTCAGACAAAAGATAGAATCGAGTCTATCGTATGCCTCAACTCCAGCGGACGTACCCCTGAAGCCCCTAGATGGTCCCTAGAAAGGGACCTCCCGCCAGGCCCACAGTAGGGGCAGACACCCCTGCTCCCATCAGTGGGAGAGTGAGAGGAAGGACCACAGCTGTAGCTGTCTCTTAAGAAAGATCTTCATAGGGGCACCTGTGTAGCTCAGTCACTTGGGTGTCTGACCTCACTCTTGATCTCAGCTCAGGTTTTGACCTCAGGGTCATGAGTTCAAGCCCCGCATGGGGCTCTGCACTGGGTGTGGAGCCTACTTAAAAAAAAAAATCTTCACAGACCTTCCTTCTTTGCCCATGATCCTTTGTCACCTCAATCTGGGTCAGAAGCCTCCACATAGCAGTCCCAAAGGTAGTGCAACCGGTTCTCGGCTACCTCCTTTCACTGTGGTCTCACTCCTCTTCTTGGTATATAGCATGATCTGTGGAACTGTGGTACCTCAGACAACACAAGTTTTCAGATTTCAGTGCTAACGAGGACACCCATCCATGGCAGTGACAGAGAAGAGCAAGAAGAGCTCTCTTTTAGCCAGGGTGGCCAGGAAAGACCTTTCAAGGAAGGGATACTGAAGCTAGACTCGGTGAATGAGAAGGAGCTGGGCTGGGAGAAGAGCAGTCTCCTGGGAGAAGGCTCAGCATGTGCAAAGGCCCTGAGGTAGGAGTGAGAAGGGAGAGGAGCAAAGTGATGAGCGATGAGGGCTGAGAGGGGGGCAGCCGCCAACAATGCAGGACCTTGTAAAGCTTGCATTTTTATTCAAGAGCCACAGAGGACTTTGGAGGGTTTTAATAAGCAGAGCTGTGACAAAGTCTGAGTCATGTTTCTAAAGTTAACTTGTACTGTTGGGTGGAAAGTGGATTTTGGTAGGCAGAACTCAGGGTGGAAAGAGGGAGACCAGAGAGGAGATTGGAATGAATGAATGAAAGCACGGATGGATTGACATATGCATGGATGGGTGGGTGGATAGAGTGGACATCTCAAGGCAGAAGAGGATCCAGACCCCCAAGAGAGTAAATAGTTGGTGCTTTGGGGGCCCCCAGGAGGCCACAAAGATATCAGGACAGACTCAGCCAGCTTTACCCAGACCCTACCTTCTGAATTTGGCCTTAAAGATCAGTGATGTTAATATTCCAATAATAATATAATTTACCATTTACTGAATTCTCCAATGTCCCAAGTATTTCACATTATCTCATGTGACCCACAAAATAGTCCTGTTTTATACCTGAGGAAACAGAGGCTCACAGAGAGACAGCGGTTTCCCACCACCTCGTAGTTGATGAGCCCAAGAGCAAGGATCGAACCGCATCGGTCAGACTCCAGAGGCTTCCTGCTGTGGAGACATAGCAAGATGGATGCTTCAGGGGAGGGAACAGGGCATTCCAGAAATAGGACACAGCCCAAGCAAGGCCCTGGGTGCTGAAAAGACATGAGGGTGGGACAAAAAGTTCCTCAGCAGTCTGATAGGGACACCGAGTGACACCGAGGACAGGGCTCTGCTGGCCCTGGGTTCCAAGGCGTGCTGGACCAACAGAGAGCAGTTGTGCGCATTGACCCCAGCAAGTCTATTAGGGCCAAGAGGCAGGAAGCAGAAGCTGATGCAGGCCCAGGCTCTGGCACCAGGCTCAGGTCTCCCACAGAGGGACATTGTCCATGGGCAGCAGGCATAACCACCCGGGGAGCCCAGGAGGGCGCATTCGCTTTTCTGGAGAGGTGTCTCTCTGGAGACGTGCCCAAGGGACTGGTCAGATCCCCACCAGGCAGCCTCCCTGCCTCCCAGAGCATCTCATCTTTAGGGGTTTTGCACACATGGCAGGATGGCAAATACTCTTGCCTTTTTCCTCTTGACAAGTCCAGGAAGGGAAGACTGGCCAGGGCCAGGCCACACACTAGAGGGCCTCAGGGCACTCACGGTCCCTCTCCTGTCCCACCACATGGAGACAGGATTCAGCAATGGCCCTCTCAGCTCTAAACCACAAACCCAGCTTCTAGACTGGAGCAAAGCAGCAAGAATGACTCCCCAGACCCGGTCCAAAGGCCGTGTTTGCCCCCCACCCTCCTGACACTGACCTGGAGTCACTGGGGGAAAGGACAGTGGGTTGTAAGGAGCTTGGAGTCCGGACTAGACAGATTGGGCCCAAGTCCCAGCTCCGGCAGCCCTGGCTGCCGGAGCTGGAGCAAGTCGGTCACCTCACATGCTCTTGGGGACCTGGGGCTGGTGACACGGGTTAAACGAGGCAAGGCTTGCACCAGGCGAGGGGTAATGGGGGTTCTGGGGGGCTGCTAATTTGTTCCCTTGGTTCACAGTCATGCCTCATTACGCATTCGTTCCAAGAATACTTACTGAGATTCCTGAAGGCAAAGGCAAAGCTAGGTGGGTACTGATTATTGCAGAACGAGCGACTAAAAGCACTTGCTAAGTGCTGTGAGAGCACCACCCCAGTTCATGCTCTCAGCAGCCTGTGAGGGAGCAGCTACGATTATTCCCATTTTACAGATGAGGACACTGAGGCCCAGAGAGGTGAAGTACTTTGCCCAGGGTCACACAGCAAAGGGACCCAAATGGGATTCAAAACTATTGTCTGGAGGGAATTAATTAATGGAGATGTGTATCCTTGGATGCATTCAGGAATAAGTGACGGGCAAAGCTATTACTTCCTTCCCCCAGGTCAACTACCTGGGCTCAACTATGGTTATTACCTCTCTACAAAGGCCCACGCTATTACAAGCAGTAATAACAACAGTAACAACCACTACCATTTATTGAGCATGTCTTCTGTGCTGGGACCCATGCTCTAAGCACACCCACCATGTTCCTCTTAACCCACTGATAGGTAGGTGCTTCTACTATTCCCATTTCACGGATGAAAAGCTGAAGCTTGGAAAGGTAGGGAATGGGCCCCAAGTCACACAGCATGGAAATGGTGGAGCTAGGACTTGGACCCAGACCATCCCCAGGACCTTGAGCATCTGTCGGGCTGTAGACAGCCCCAGATAGGCTTTGAAGTCTGAGTTCTGGTTTGAATCCTGGTTCTGCCATTTGCTGATCCTGCGAGGGGGGTTCCTCCATGGTAAAGTTGGGATAATCATCCTGACCCTGGCAGGGATGAGGCTCCACTGACATGGCCAACATGAAGCCTGGGGTGGCAACTGCCACGTTGTAGGTGCTTAATACATTGTCACCGCTACCATCCCCATCAGCGCCCCCCTGGGAGCAGCTGTCCAGAAGGCAGGGAGCCCCTTCCACAGGCCACACTGTGCCTGGTCTGGCTCCTCCACCACGTGCCCCACGCCCCACCCACCCCTCCAGCCAGCCCAGACCCTCCTTTGTCCAAACCCCAGGAAGCTGCCTCCAGGCAGGGATGTGGTTCAGCAGAAGCCACAAATATTTACCTTGGAGACCTCAGCCCAGCTAAGGTCTCGGCCCAAAGGCAAAGGGTAACTTCCCAGAGTGGGGAGCGCAGGATATAAGGCTGGACATCCAGACCCACTGTCCAGGTGAGGAGAGGAACAGACTGAGGACTCCGGCGTGTCCAGGTAAAAGTGGTAGGATACGGCCTGAAACCCTAGGGCACCAGGAAGGTTCTAAGCTGGAGCCACCTGTTGCAGTCAGGTCAAGAGCAGGACTGAGGCTTGGCCCTGAGGTAAGGTCCCTAAGTCCACTAGGACCCTCTGAGGTCAGGGCTAGAGGGAAAGAGGCACTCAGCCCCCTCACCCGGAAGACGAAAGAATAGCGATGAAGGAATTGGACTGGCTGAGTCTTTCCCTGACCTGAGCCCAGTGACATAAACCCACCGGGTACAAACCAATTGCTCTTTGCCCAGCCCATGCTAGGGTAATGCTAGGAACAAGGAGGAGTATCAGACTAACCTGGCCTCAAGTTATTCCCAGTATGGGCCAGTGTGGTACATGCTGTGCTCAAGGGAAGACCAGGGACACTATGGCAAAGTGCAGTCAGGGAAGGCTTCCTGGAAGAGGTGGCATGTCAGTTGAGAAGCCAAGCAGAAGCTGGCTGGACAAAGGAAGAGAGAAAGGCATCCCCTTGTAAAGGGGACAGCATAAGCAAAGGCCAGGAGGTTAGATATGATGTGGTGATTATGTGTATGGTGCTTGGATCTGGGGAGGAGACACTCTTCCACAGGAGGGATGCTACCACAGTGTTGGCTCCCTGAGCACCTCTGATAAGAGGACAGAGTGGTATGAAAAGATAATGAAGGGCAAATAGGGTCAAGGTGCTTGAAAGAAAAAGATGATGGGGTGAGGGTGAGGGGCTTCCTGGGCAGAAGAGCAGGGTGCAGGGCATTAGCTCTGTCTTCTGGCTTTGACTGCAAGGGGGTTCCTTCTGACCCCAGTATTAGTGATACTGTCATGATCATAATAACAGCTAACACTCATTGAGCTCTCCTGGCTCATTTAATCCTCCCAACAGCCCTGTGATTTAAGTACTATAATTATCCCTTATTTTACAGATGAGAAAACTGAGGCTCAGAGAGGGTAAGTCATTTGCCCCAATCACACAGCAAGTGGTAGAGGTAGGCCTCCAGCTAGGATCTGTCTGACCCTGAGGCCCGTGATACCTCTCTTCCACCCTCAGCCCTCATGGCCCAGACCTGCTCAGCGTAGGCTCAGATTCCCCATTCTCCCAGGGCTCCCAGAAGCCATCAATTCATTCAGCAACCATGTATTTATTAAACAACCCACCACATGCCAGGCACAATGGCAGGTGTCCGGGACACAATGGGGAGCAGCTAGATCCAACATTCCCCCCTGGAGCTCACAGCCCAGTTAGGAAGACAAAGGTTGAATCATGATAGCAAGTGTCTCGGAGAGCACGTGTCACTCCTGCTGAGAGACACATGTCATCCAGATGCCATGTTTGTCTTTGGCAACAAGAAACCCACAAGGTGAGCCAAGCGAGGGCTCAGATCTCAGGATCTTCCCTCCCTCTAAGCAGGACAGTCTGTAGGAGGCAGAATTTTCCCTGGAGCTCAGAGGCTGAGCCAGGGTGTAAGCTGGAGAGCTCGGGACCCGCTTATAGGAGCTGATGCTCTGCCCTGTGGCGGGGACAGAGTACAGCCAAGGAGCCAGAATCCCCCAAGGTCCTCTCCCAGGAAGGCACGCAGGCCTCTCCCTCCCTCTGGCTTCCTCTCCTGAGCTCCAAGAAGCAACCTATTCCCTTCTCAGGCCCCTTAGGATCAGGCAAACAGCTTTCCTGTCCTTTGGCATCCTACCTGAATACCCATTTCCCCCTGCCTCCAAACATCCTGTCCTGGGCAGACGGCAACCCCAAAGGCAACATTTCTCCAAGTGCAGTCTGGGGTCTCTGGTTGCAGGAGAGGGAAACCTTGGCAGAAGGGAAGTGTGGGCATAGTTCTAAAGGATGAATAAGAGTCCAGCAGGCAGATAAGGAAGGGGAAAAGCACCACAGGAAGCAGGAAGAGTTAGGACAAAGGTGCAGAAAACAGGACAGAACGGGGTATGTTCTGGGAACTTCAAGCAGTTTGGAATGATCGGAACTTTATAGAGCAAGAGAGAAATAAGCAGGAAGTAAAATTGGCTGAGGTTGGACTATGGAGGGTTTTAAGTGCCTGACTCTATGAAGCAGGGCACTGCTTCATTATGTCTATTTGCCAGATGAGAAAACTGAGGCCTAGAGAGGCTGAGCTGAGGGTCCAAAGCCATACAACTAGCACCTAGCAGCAGACTCAATGGTCGGGCTCCAGAGCTGACACTCTTAACCACTTCACTAAACAACCTCTTCTGGACTTTGTACCCCAAGTCACCAGGTATGGTGGGCCTGCCCTTGACCTCTCTGCCCAGCTAACAGGTTCTTTCACCTGTGCTCACCCCAGGTTCCATCCCCTGTCACTTGCTGCTCACCGATCCCCACAAAGATGGCTGGCCCATTCACTGTCACCCTCCTCTGTGGTTTACTGGCAGTTATGTTGGCTGGGGCCACCCTCAACCCCCCTGCAGTTCTTAGTCTCGGCCGAGAAATCATCAAAGAAAGTAAGTCTTGGGGTGCCTCCCTCTCCCTCTCACCCAACCCCCCCCAAAAAAAGCAAGTCTTGGTCATCCAGGCCTTACCACCATAAGGCAAGAGGGCAGGTGGAACAGCCCTCCAAAGGAGGGAGGGAGTTCCCCATCATTGGGAGTGTGCAAGGCACAACTGGGATCCCAGCTCTAGGGTGAGACTCAAGTGGATGAGTTGTAAAGGCTGGGAGTGTCTGTGATCTCAAGAGTCCATGATTCTAAGATCCTCCCTTCAATTCCATGATTCCATTGGGCTCCATCCTTCTTTGTGTCCCTCCAGAGCCTCTGCTGACAGGGCTTAACATTTTGTCCACTGACAAAGGAGGAATATTTACAAGTCCCACCTCCATTATCACGGAGCAGACAAAAGGAGCAACACACAGGGACTCTGGGCCACAGCAGGAGACACACCCCGCCCCCCCCCCCCCCCCCGCCGCTGTCATCCTGCCAGAGGGTTGAGGGAGCTGGGGTATTTATACACCAATTCCCATCCGTTGTGGGCTGAGGGCTGCTTCCAGAGCCACTTCCGGAGTCACCTGCTCTTCACACAAGCCAAATGGGCTCTGGCTGCCAGGGGAAAAGTCCAGCAGGGACCAGAACCTGGGACTCCCAGCCTCTCCTCTCTCAGCTCAGCACCTGAGGCTCTGTGGACAGCAGGCCCATGGGATGGGGTGCCAGAGAGTTGTTAGCAAGTATGTTTTGGCAGCCAAATAGCCCCCAACAAAGCCTTGGGGGTTCCCTGCCTTCTGGCAACAGGGAGTTTGCAAGCCTTGGGGGTTCCCTGCCTTCTGGCTCCGGAGAGTTTGCTGCTGGCTGGTGGGAGGCAGGCAGGCCCCTAGGCCCCTATCCCAGCCAACGCTCCTGCAAAGGCTGGCAATGCTCAGAGGGGTGAATGGCCCCACCTACACCCCACCTTAGTCCTTATGTGCAAATGACCTATCTAGACCATCATCCTCAAAGCCACATCTCACAGTAGATGGTAGGGATGGAGCCATCCATTCCCTGGCCTTATGTCCGGGTCCAGGCAGCCCTGGGTGATGCCCCCTCCCGGCCTAAAGCCACTGCCAAGCCATCCATCGCGCCCCTCCTGCTGGACCCTGACCTCTGGGATCTGCCTCCAGGGCTGACACAGGAGCTGAACGACCACGATGCCATCGCCATCCTCCAGCAGCTGCCTCTGCTCAGCGCCATACGGGAGAAGCCAGCCGGGGGCATCCCTATACTGGGCAATGTGGTGAACTCTATCCTCAAGCACATCATCTGGTAAGTGGAACAGGACCACGCTGGGCGCTAGATCCTCCCCGCCCCCCCCCCAGGACACACTTGGCGTGATCCCTTGGCCAGTCGAGTTAACAAGAACCATAAGAGAGTGACACAGGCACCCTAGTGGGATTACCCCAGAGGAAGGTGGCCTGGGGTAGGACAGTGAAGGGCAAAAGTGACACTTCTCGGTGGAAGTGGCAGGTGAGCCAGTGACTCCGTGCTCACCAGGAGACAAGAAGTAAATGGCATTCCAGGGAGTGGGACCAGCCTGGCAAAGGCACAGGGTGTGTGACAGTCACTCAGAATGGCTGACGCTCTCATCCCACGGTCTGGAACAGAGAGGTCAGTGGGGCTGGTCACAGAGGGTCTTCCGAGTAAGCCCAAGGCTCTGGGATTCATCTCTTAAGTGGCAGGGATCCATGGAAGCATCTTTAGCAGTGGTGGAGGGAAGGGTTGGGGGCCAGACCATGCTGGGTAAGAGTCAGTGGATGGGGCTTAGGTCCAGCTGCTGGCTGGACACCCCTGGCTGGGCACCAGGGGAGACAGGAAAGAGTTAGGGGGCCAGTTTTCAGATGATATTCAGTTGAGCATGAGGCATGAATTTCATCTGTCCCATGTCCCCTCCAGGCTGAAAGTCACCTCAGCCAACATCCTGCAGCTGCAGGTAGAACCCTCAGATGAGGGTCAGGGGCTGACGGTCAAGATCCCCCTGGACATGGTGGCTGGACTCAACACGTGAGTGTCCCCTCAGTCAGATACGGCAGGCCCAACAGGTTAATTCATGCATTGCCCCTTTCCTCCATGCAGGTATCTGGGAAAAGAGTCCCAGGCACAGGGAAGAGCAAGTGCAAAGGTCTTGAGGCAAGAGTCCTTTGCCCTGAGATGCTTGCTTTGTCCAAAGAATGGCAAAGAGAATAGAGAGGGGTGTGTGTGTGTACGTGTGTGTGTGTTAGAGAGAGAGAGGGTCCTCTAGGATCCAGGGAGGGCCCCTGGAGGGCACCAGTCTGTAGTTGGTGCAAAAGGGGGGTGGTGGAACAGAGGGAGAAAGAGTATCTTAAGCAAGCTCCATGCCCAAACTTGAAACCAATTCTAAGATCATGACCTGAGCCAAAATCAAGAGTCAGACACTTAACTGATGGAGCACCCCCCCAGATGCTCCCAGAGTTCCATTTTGTACATGTTAAATTTGAGGCACCTGTAAGACATCTGGGTAAAAAGTTGGGTGTAAGTTTGGGAACTGTTGACACGGGCAGAGAATTTAAACCAGGACAGGAATCCAAAACCTGAACCTGGTGGGGTGAAACCTAGAGGAGATGAGGAGAAACCATCAGAGGATCTTGAGCTGGGAGGTGAGAGAACCAGAAGACTGAGCTAGACAGCAGGCTTGCTCCACCCTGGGACTGAGACAGTGCGGGCACCTCCACTCTCAGACCCCTGGTCAAGACCATCGTGGAGATACACATGGAAACGGAGGCACAAGCCATCATCCACGTGAACACCAGTGAAAGGGGCGATGCCCACCTGGTCATCGATGACTGCTCCAACAGCCAGGGGAGCCTGCGGGTCAGCCTGCTGCAGAAGTGAGTGTGGCCGCCTCCTGCTGGGCTCCCACCACACCTGGGAGGGAAGCCAGGGGGTGAGGGAGAACACTGAGGCCCAGAGAAAGAAAGGGACTGATCTCTCCTGCCTCCTGAGCTGAGGCTCCTTTCAGGGACTCTGATGACAAAGAAAGTTCATGACATCAAGTGCAGAAACAGGGTTGGTGGGATTTCAGGCATTCTGCCTGGAAGTGGGGCAAACATTTCAAGGTGGAAAGGAGTCCCTCAACCCACCTTGGGCGGGCCTGAGTGGAGTCATGGGTAAAGATATGCTTTGGAGTCAAGCAAACCCATCACCTTCATTTACTGTCCATGTGCTGCTGACCAGTGCATCCCTATGACTCAGCTTCAAGGCCCCAGTGAGACGATGAGATCAGGCTACAGCCGTAAGCACTCAGCACACTGGACATGGTCCTTCCCTCCACTTCTCCTTATCAGGAGAATGGAGAGACATGCCAATGCCATCATCCCAGTCTCCAGCACACATTTCTAAAGACAACCCCCAGCTTCTACTCCCTGACAATTCTCAGCCTGGCTGAGATCTCAGCCATCTATACCTGGCTGGGGGTTTGGAACAGGCTGTGTGACCTTGAGCAAGTGCCTTCCTCCCCTGGGCTTTCTGTCTTCCCTTCTGTAAAATAGCATCATCTCAAGCTCTCTGATATGAGGAATTTGAGAGGCAGGGTGGGGGTTGTGGGTGGGTAGGGAGGGAAAAAATGAAACAAGATGGGACCAGGGAGGGAAACAAACCATAAGAGACTCTTAATCCCAGGAAACAAACTGAGGGTTGCTGGGGTGGTAAGGGATAGCGTGGCTGGGTTATGGACTTTGGGGAGGGTATGGGCTATGGTGAGTGCTGTGAACTGTGTAAGACTGATGATTCACAGACCTGTACCCCTGGGGCAAATAATACATTATATGTTAATTAAAAAAAAACAGAACAAAACAAAACAGCATCCTCTCTGACATGTCCTAATCTCTCTCCCCTTCTTCTCTCCGGAAGGCTCTCCTTCCTGGTCAACCCCTTAGCCGACACCGTCATGGGCCTCCTGATGCCAGCCCTGCCCAAACTGGTAAAAACTCAGGTGAGTGGACTCAGAGCCTCTCTGGCCTACAAAGATTGCTCCCCCTGTGGGGCTGGGGTGGAACTGCAAGCTGGTGCTCAGGGACCTGTGTCTCCTTGAGTGGGAAACTTGTGGGTCTGACCATTCTTTCAGTGGATCATTGAGGTAAAGGTAATAGAACTGCCAAAAGTCACCCAAGAGACCTTGAACAATGATGTGCTGATAAATTATTAACAACTGACTCTGGGGAGGGTGATTTGTAGCACTTGCTGATTTCTTTGGTGTAAACACGTGCTCCAAGGACAATTTCAAGCTACCTGTGGGATGTCACTGAGCAGAGTTGGTAAGAAACACACAGCAGCACACCACTGTATGGTATTTTCACCACATAAATGCGAATGACGTAAATAACCTCAAGAGAAATAGAGAATAGTAAAATACAACAAAATAATTAGGAAATAATGAGTTTTGAGTTCTCATTAGCTTTGCATTTAGTATAACTTATTTAGTCGTAAATTTGTATAATTTAATTTTTTTAAAGATTTTTTATTTATTTATTTGACAGAGATCACAAGCAGGCAGAGAGGCAGGCAGAGAGAGAGGAGGAAGCAGGCTCCCTGCTAGCAGAGAGCCCGATGCGGGGCTCAATCCCAGGGCCCTGGGATCATGACCAGAGCTGAAGGCAGAGGCTTTAACCCACTGAGCCACCCAGGTGCCCTGTATAATTTAATTTTTAATAATCTCTGGGTTTAGCCCATAGCTCAGAAATTCCTGAAAATTTAACACTTGGCCCTCACAAAGGGGTACGAGCTGGCTCGTCAGCCTGTGGTCTTCAAGTGTCTATCACCCCCAGGCCTGTTGGATTTATTTTTCTGAGTCAATAAACGCAAGTTCATTTTCTATGTCCCTTATATGTCACAGGTGAACTAAAACTTTAACTTTGACCATTGATTTCTACTGTAAATTCCAAGATAGGTTCACCACAGTGGGCCTCCTGGGGTTTGAAACACCTTGTCAGATAACTAATTTTTTTTATAATAAAACATTTTTGAATTGAAAAGATGATATAATAACTCAAATGACTTTGGGAGGAAAGTGCCCATAACCCTTCCACCTTAACTTGGCAGCCATTTTCTCTTTGTAGATATACGCCGTCCATCTCGACACACAGGCATTCTTTTTTTTTTTTTTTAAAGAATTATTTATTTATTTATTTGAAAGAGATAGATCACAAGTAGGCAGAGAGTCAGGCAGAGGGGGAAGCAGGCTCCCTGCTGAGCCCAATGTGGGGCTCGATCCCAGGACCCCAGGACCATGACCTGAGCTGAACGCAGAAGCCTAAACCACTGAGCCACCCAGGCACCCCAGGCATTCATATTTTTATTCCTTAAGTTATACCTATGTTCTATGCCACTGTATAATATTCATAATTATTGTAATAGCTGCAACATATTTAATACTTTACTGAACCATTCCAGAGAGACTGCTAAAAGGAACCTGAAAGTGAAGAATTCTGTAAGATTTGTCTTTTCTGATGTGAAATATTTTTTCAGAAATCTTTTTCTATTTAAAGGTGGGAGGTTTTTTTTCTCTTTATTTATTTTAGTGAGAGACAGGGAGAAAGTGAGAGCACAGTCAGGAGAGGCAGAGGGACAGGGAGACAGAGAAACTCAAGCGGATTCCACACTGGACACAGAGCCCGATGTGGGCCTTGATCTCCCAACCCCGAGATCACAACTTGGGTCGGAACCAAGAGCCAATCACTTAACAAGCTGCGCCACCCAGGTGCTCCTAAAGGTGGGAGTTTCTTAAAGTAGGCACAGCTGGAAATTTTTTCCAAGCTTCCAGCAAAATCATATTTTAATTGGCATCATACTTTACTAGCTAAAAAATGTATTTTCCACTAGAAAGTAGAGCATAAAAATGCTGTTTGGATAATATCTGTTTTTAAGAATAAAAGTATATGAGTATAATGAATGATATGAGAAAACTGGCATTCCATTAATCACCGTGGTTTCCCACCATGAGTTAGTGGATTTGACACAATGGTCACATGAATATTTTACATGAAATGGAGGGAAAAAGCACACCATGTTTAAATCTGCCAGGAACCCACCTAGAAAATGCCAAAGCCCTTTTCAGTGGAAATATCTGTGTCCCAACCCTAGTTGCACATCAGAACCACCTGGGAAAGCTTTTAAAAATCCTGATGGAATTTCCTATGTAATGGGGCTAGGCAGGGCCGTAGTATCCCACAGAGTTCTAACTGGTTTCCTGGAGGGTTCTAATGTGTACTCAGAGTTGAGAGTCCCTGGTGGAAGTGAAGGAAAGGTAACCGTGAGAGATGGTGTCAAGGTTTCCAGCAGCACATTCCCATGAGGGACACGCTGGCCCTTGGCAGTGAATGCTGGGGGTCTCCAAGCCCAAGTCCTCCATCCTCCCTGGGTTCTGCATTGGCAAAGCAGCTAGAAGCAGGGAATGGGTTTTTCATAGAAAAAGTTAACTGTGCATCGAAAACTCTCACAGTGCACTGCCCTGGAAAATCGGCTGCCTAGAGCAGAGAACAAGACTCTGGGTTTGTTTGTTTTTTAAGATTTGTTCATCGATTTGAGAGGGAGAGAGAGAGAGAGAGCATGAGCAGGAGGGCGCTAGGGGGAGGGAGAGAGAATCCCAGTCAGAACCCACACTGAGTGCTGAGCACGACATGGGGCTTGATCTCACAACCCTGAGATCATGACAAGAGTTGGATGCTTAACCGACTGTGCCACCCAGGAGCCGGAGAACAAGACTCTTGAGTCCCACAAGCAAGTGAGTCAAAGGTTTAACCTCCACCTTAAGCAAAACAGGTGAGGCCAGGATTCCATGAGGCCAGGGTTTCTTACCTTTCACATTATCGACATTCGGGTCATAGAATTCCTTGCTGTGGGAGCTGTCCTGCACACTGTGGGATGTCTACTGGCATCCCTGGACTCTAACCACCAGATACATAACACCTTCCCCTCCAGTTGTGACTCCAGCAACTTCCAGATATCTCCTAGGCAAAAGAATCAGCCCCCAGCTGAGAACTGCTAGCAGTTTTAGTGGAAGAAGAGCTCAGTAGACAAAGGGAGGTGTTGGAGCTAGAAACCCACAAGAGGCACAGAGGTTGTTCAGGAGTCTGGCTGGGTCTAGAGTCTGTTCTAGAGTCCCCCCCCCCATTCTAGAGTCTGACGTGCAGAAGGAGCTCAGTAATGACTAGCTGGCCAAGTAGGTGAATGAAGAAATACATTCTCCATTTTCCTCTTATGGAAAACATGGGCTTTCGTGAACAGGACAAGGAGTCCAGTGGGGAGGGCAGCTGGCCAGAAGGGTGCACCCTGGGCATAGGGTAAGGGACAAACCAGTGCAAAAGAACCCAGGCAACACCAGGGGTCAGGGGGACTCTCAACAGCAGGGATGGCTGGTGGAGAGACACAACACCAAGTCCTCAATCCCATGGACAGAAGCCCGGCTGGCCATGGGCATATGGGCTCAGGCTGGGTGGGCCAGGCACGGGTCGCTGTGGGGCCGTGTTCTGGCCCCTCGATCATGGAGCCTCTGCATTTGTGCTGTTGCAGCTGTGCCCCGTGATCAAGGCAGCCTTTGAGGACATGCAAGCGGATCTCCTGCAGCTGGTGAGGGGTAGGTGATCTGCTCCCTCCCACCTCTTTCCTTTACTGCTGAGCCAGCCTCCACACCCTGGCTCTGCCCAGGAGAGGCCTCGAAGGTCAAGCCTGAGCAGCAACTTGGCCCAGCAGCAAGTGCAATGAGCATCTGTGAATCCCTCCCAAAAATAAGCAGATGGGAATTCACCACAGCTGTGATTTCACAAGTACCTACTATGTGCAAGTGTCTCTGTGAGTCAGGTTTCCCAGTTCAAATCCCAGCTCTGCCTTGATTTTCTGTCACTTTGGGAAGGCCACTCCACCTCCTTATCCTTAGTTTCCTCCTCTGTAAAATGGGGTTTCTACATCCCTACATCACAAGATTGTTAGTGAGGATTAAAAGTTTACAGGGAGGCTCCCGGCACATACCAGGCGCTCTGCCCACCCAGAAAAGTGCTTGCGAACGGGAGCTGAATGAATGAACAAACGAATGTGTGATGAGACAGCAGTTACTTCAGGCTATTAGAGAAGCGAAAACAAGGGAAGAGGCAAGACATGTGCTCAGGAAGGAGACCATTTCTCCTTCCCTGAGAGTAGCAGGGATGGGAGGACACAGGCTTCTGCATGACTTCACAATTATACGGTGCTCAGAGGTCTCAGAGTGGGAATTAGCAGGAAGAAGAAAATGCTACCATCCACTGTTTCGGGATCTGAAGCAGCTCACTCAGAGAGTGACCAGGCGGAGGGGAAGAAGAGAAAGGAATCAGTACGCAGTGAGCACCCAAAGAGCTCCTACTGGGCTGGGTTCCAGATAACTCCAGGAAGTAGCCATCATCACCCCACTTCACAGATAAGAAAACTGAGGCTCAGAGAGATCAAGTCATTTGTCCAGGTTCACAGAGGAAATTAGTGATTGGAGAAGGCTTGACCCCACTTCTGCAAGTTCCAAGTCTGGTGTAATTTAGATGTGAGCCAACTTAAATAGGAGCCAGTCCTGTTCAACCTATGAGGCAATTACTATTGTATCTACCCCCATTTTAAGATGAGAAAATTGAGGTTCAAAGGTAGGATTGAGTAGCCAAGGCTACTGGGGATGGAACAGATATCCATCTGGCTCCTCTGCTCCTCAGAGGCAGGGCAGATCTCCCCAGGTGAACAGGTGGCCCAAGGATCCACTCCCTGACTGTCCCTGATCCTCTCCCCGTGCCCCCCCCCACCCCCCCCCCCAGCCCTCCCCATGCTCCGCCCACCAGCCGGGGTAGGTGAGACACCACTGCCACCTGGCGGCCAGGCAGGGACTCCTCAGGCGAACACAAACTATCCAGTGCACAGATGGGCGTGCACCAGGGACTCGGTCCTGGTGAGGTGTGCAAATCCCAGTCCCCTGGAGGAGGTAGAGAGTTATAAACAATAGGTCAGTCCTGTTCCAAACCAGGACCTTGGCATCAGACCGACTGGGTTCAAATCCGTTCACAATATGACCTTGAGCAAGTCATTTTGCTTTTCTGAGCCTGTTCCCCATCTGTAAAATGGGGGTAATAATAGGACCCACCTCTTAAAGTTATTGTGAAGACTGAGTGTAAAGTTTAAGTATAAAGGTTTAGCACAGAACGTGGCACTTGATGGATGCACAGTAAATGTCATTCTCATCATTGTTCTCATTGTCAACATCGTCATTCCTTCTCCTCCCTACCAACCCCTAGGCAATAATGCAGCTCCAGCCAAAAGCAGCCCCCAAAGCGCCCCATCCAAAACTGCCCTCCTCCCTCATAGAACTTTCCTCTTGTCTCCGAGCAGCGCCTGTTTCCCTCGGCTCTAACCGGCTGCAGTTCGACTTTCTGTCTCCTGCCATCAAGGGTAATGTCATCCAGCTCGAGCTGGGGGTGAGTGTCACGGGTCCTCAAAAGTAAAGTGGAAACATCACTGCCCTTCTCTGACTGCCAAGGACCAGATACCACGGGTCTGTTTCAGGGGAGAAAACACCACTCACAGTTAGGACACACAGGCTGATTTAGAACTCAGGGGGCCAAACCTGTCCCATGTAATCCATCCTGATGGAGGAAACCAGGAGATGGAATCCAAGGGCGACACTCAGAGCATCGGCCGCAGTGATCTGGCTTCAGCCTCTGGTTTCCCCAGTCAGAGCCCAGCGTATGCACGGGGGGCTCTTGGCCTTCCTCTCAGGCGAGCCCCTGCCAAACCCCAAATATCTGATGACCTTGAAACAAGAGCCCAGGATCAAGACGCAGCCCTGGAGATCACACAGACCTGAGTGTCTCTCCCAGCTTCACAACTCCCTGGCTGTGTGACTTTGGGCAAGTTCTGTCACTTCCCTGAGCCTCAGTTTCCTCATCTGTAAAATGGAGATAGTACTGGTCACCAAGAGGAAGATGAAGTGAGGCTGCACAGGGCCTGGCAGGCAGGAGAAGCCGGGAACTGCCAGTGCTCTGTGAAATGTGGGGCTGCACACTCACACTGGGGCTGGGGTCCCTGAGGGACCAGGCGAACCTGGACAGCGGGAGGCCCAGCACAGTTTCCACAGATCCTTTGGGAAACCGTAGCAATCAAACATTTTCACCAATTTTGTTGCAGTTTTGAATTTTTCCTTCATCCAAAGGGTTCATGAGGTATCTGAGAAGTCAAAACCTAAGTGCCAAAGAAGACCTCTAGGTTTTAAAAAATCAGAGATTAACTGAGGGGTGCTGGTGGAGTCGATGTTGCTGGCCACGTGAGATCACTTATCACCTCAGGAAGGGCACTGAATTCCAAGCTAAGCTTCCTGTCAGCAAAGGCACAAAGGGAAATAGGCTGAATGGTATCATTTTCTTCTAGGTCGTTCCTGGGTAAGCTTTTGGAGTTCAAGTTCCTAGCCAACTGTCTGCTTCGTGTCTTCTTAGGCCAAGTTGTTGGACTCCAATGGAGACGTGACCAAGCAGTTCAACAAGTCTGCAGTTTCCCTAATGGTGCCCTACCTGGACAGCACCCCCTTCAGCCTCACCATGAGGCAGGATGTGGTGAACGCTGCCGTAGCTGCCTTGCTCCCTCCAGAGGAACTCGTAGTCCTGTTGGACTATGTGGTCAGTCTTGGCATGAGAGGGCTCCCTCTGCTGCATCATGGGAATGTCCTGAATCAAGGGGGCTCAAGGACGCCCTAAGCCTCTGAGCAGTAATCTCCTGTCAGGCTCAGTTTAATCCCTCCAGTAATAGAGAACTCACTCCCTCATCTAACAGACTCTGCCTCTGACATAGAGCTCTAAAGCTGCAAATTCCCTTGTAACATCCAGCACCAGGCCTAGTTCTGCTCTCTGGAACCTGATACACCTGCTTCTTTTACTAAATAATGATCCCATTGAGCCAAAGGGCATCTTAGATAGTGAGTAGTCCAAGGATAGCAGTCATGCCCCTACTCTCCACTGTGGGACCCATGGCAGACATCACTAATCGATCAGGATCCTTCTTACTATTGAGCCTCGATGACAACATGGTCTTGGAATCCTTATCAACCCAGCACAGCAGACAACCACCACCAGTCAGCTGGAGTATGCCACCTCCTCCACAGTGACCAATGGGGAAACTGAGACCCAGAGGGGAAGGGGTGGCCCAAAGTTGGTATGATGAGAAAAGGGGAATGGTCACCAGCAATCACATTCATGACTATGGTAAGAATTAGGTCACGTCTACATGTCCTTAGGGAGCAGGGAGCTGCCCAAGACCCACTACCACCAACAACCCACAATAGAAGTCCAGGCCAGTGAGGACCCCATACCCCGCAGCTGTTGACACAGGGGCTGGTTTCCACCAGTGACATTCATGGTGTCACCACCCTGGGTCCTGGGGATCCAGGCAGTGAGGCTGCTGGAGGTGTGTCTCCCCTCTCCCTCCAGCTGACCTGCTCTGCCTTCCCCTCATCCTCAGCTTCCTGAGCTGGCCCGCCGGTTGAAGTCCACCATCCAGGTGATCAGTGAACAGGTTGGTCCACTTGCCATCTGCAGGCTGATGGGTGCTGTGGTCTGTCCACTGACCTCTGGGGAGTAAAGTACATGTGGGACTGCTCCGCATCCTTCCAGCTGTCCTCACCAAGATTTCAGTCTAGCAGGGCAGTGTGACCTGGATCATGTACACAGATGATATTTCTGTTACAAGTGCGGTGACCAAGGATAGATTCTAGGAGTTATGAGGGCATTACTGGAGCACCTAATATAACCCAGGAAATGAGAGAGAGCTTCCCTGAAGAGAAGGGTATTGACGGAGGGAGATACAAAACCAAAGGCCATGAGATGGGGCCAGCAACAATCCACTCCAGGATCGGGGAGAAGGACGGTGGCTGGACCAGGAGAGGAAGGAGGGAGGCCAGGAAGGGGGACAGGGCCAGGCCACAGGGGCTACATGGGCCTGTGGGCCATGGTCAGGCCCTTGGGAGGCCTCATGCGGATCTGATGTCCTTCCAGGCTGTGAATCAGCTGGGGCCCACACAGATGGTGAAGATCCTAACTCAGGAGACCCCAGAGCTCCTTCTGGAGGAGGGCAGTGCCAAGGTGGCCCAACTGATCGTGCTGGAAGTCTTTGCCACCAATGAAGCCCACCGCCCCTTCTTCACGCTGGGCATTGTGAGTTCAACTGTCTGTGGCACGAGCAGCAACCTGGGAGACCCTCCTGTTCGCTGTTCCTGTTCACCCCTCTTGCTTTGCTACCCAGCTCTGGTCCTGTGACTTTATTAGTCACCCAGCTCTGGTCCTGTGACTTTATTAGTTAAGCTCTTTGGGCAGTCACTTAACTCACATGTGCAGAAGGAATTGTACGAGCTCATATACCTGAGAAGTGCAGACGGTCTGGCTTCAAAAACAGCTGCATCCAGGCGCTCATCTTTACTCTCCTCTTCCCATCTGGCAACTTTGTTTTCCTATGTACTGTGGTCATCCTCAGAGAGATTATCCCCTCGTGGAAGCTCCCCATGCTGATAATATCCTATCAGATTGGCAACATCAGCAGGAAAAGCCTTTCTCCCCTTCCACTTGACACAACCCCTGAAAGGAACGGGCTTTTCTCCCTGCAGGAAGCCAGCTCAGAAGCCCAGTTTTACACCAAAGGGGACCGACTTATGCTCAACTTTAATGAAATCAGGTAAATGTGTAAATCATTCTCCCAGCCTGTGACCACTGGGTTGCTTTAAACACGCAGTGTTTTGAACCTCTGAGGTGTGAGCATGGAGTAAAGATATTCTGGAATGTGCAGAAAGGTGGCCTAGCCTGGACTGTCCCGTTTTGGGGACCAAATATCAAAGACAGGCAAGGAAAGAAGAGTGGCTTTGCAGCAGCCATGGGACAGGCTGACCCTGGCCATGGGAACAGCATGCCCACAACCATCCCCTCCGCCCATCCTGGATGACCCCAAGACGCTGGCAGTGAGCGTCAAGCCCCGATGCTGACCCCATGAGCCCAGCCTGGAAGCACAGTGCTCCAGCTGCCTTTTGCTCCTCTGCCCACCTTCTCCCCACATCCCACAGCCCTCCTGCTACCCAAAAGGGAGTTCAGGGGTTGCCAACTGGACCCCCTTGGCACAAATCAAACCCTACATAGTAGGTGTTCCATAAATATTTGTTGAATGAGTGAGTGAATGAATGAATGAATGAATGAGAGGCCATTCTCAAGGGCATCTTCTGTTGCAGCTCTGATCGGATCCACCTGATGAACTCAGGCATTGGGCTGTTCAACGTGAGTATTAATAGATTGTCCCTGGGGCATGGGGGACAACCCAGGATGGTCCATTTAAAAAAAGAGACACTGACCAAGAATTGCTTGGAACAAGGTCACCCCTGGTGGGCTGGCCAGCCTCCACATTAACAGCCACAAAGTCCAACCTCCTTGCTCTGGTGTTTGCTGAGCACCTACTAAATGCCGGACACAGCTGAGAACACAGGCATACTCACAGATACACAGATACACATTCACTTTTCTGCTATAACATTGTGATCCCTAATTAGAAAACAAATGCCTTTTTGTGATCTCGTTTTGCTCACACAGACTCATCTCAGTAACCCTGGACAGCCCCTTCCCTCTGCTCCTCCATTGCCCCAGCTGACTCAGAGTAGATCAGAGATCTCAGACTGGCTGCATCCTGTCTTCAGTCTTTGTTTTGTTTTTTGGTCCACATGTTGTTTTTTGTTTGTTTGTTTGTTTGTTTGTTTTTAATTTTATTTTTGGCTAACTTGTTAAGTGGAGAGGTTCCCACATGAAAATCAGAACTTTGACTTCACTGGAGAAGTCAAAACTCAGGAAACAGGGTAAAATTCCCTCAAGGCAAATTCAGCTAGAACACAGCAGTGGAGCCCCTGAGGGTAGGGGGTGTATCCCTCTCATGCTCCCGACCCCACACCAACACACCTACACACTAGGACGCAGGGCCCAGCTGGATTGGTTCTGCCCCCAGCCTGGCTGGTCCCAGGAACCCTCATAGCTCTGACTGGCAGGAGCCTGGGATTCCAGCATCTCCCCTGGCTGCCCTGGCCATGGGGCGGGGCTTGGGGGACTTGGGATCCTCAGCCAGGGTAACATGCCCCTCTCTTTCACAGCCTGAACTTCTGAGAAACAGCACCACTGAGATCCTCGTCTCTGTCCTACTGCCAAACGAGAACGGTGTGTCCCTTTGCTATCCATCCCCCAACCCTCAGGGTTTTGAGGATGGGTGCTTCACTCCTCCTGCCTGCATCTCACTTTCCATCCATTCTCAGAGCCTGCTTCCAATTCTGCCTCCTCCAGGAAGCCTTCTTGGTTGCCCAACTCAAAATGACCTCTTCCATCCCCAACTTTCCAGTCCAGTTCCTTTATGAGTACCAGGAGGCAATGCCCCTGCCTCAAAGGGCTGATGGCTGGAGAGAGACAGGGGTGTAAACAGCTAGAGCACACTCAAGGTACCTCAGGGAGCCCTGGGTTCAAGCGCTGATTCCCCTTCTTGCTGGCTACCTGGCCTTGAATAAGTTACCTTATCGTCCTAACTCAGTTTCTCAACCTGTAAAATGGGAAAATAAAAGCACCTTCCTCCGGCACATAATGGAGAGGATGTTTATAAGGGGCTGAAGGAGGAGCCTGGCCCAAGTGGGTCTCAACATCTCTTAACCGTTGTTGCATTGTTGTTTGTGTTATTGGTGGAGGAAGCCGAGAGAAATGGTCGAATTCCTCTAACTAAGCCCCGGGTTGTGGGGGTGGGGAGAATTATTAACCTCTGCCAAATACATTTTTTCACTTCTTTATTTTATTAGAGTAGGAAACCTCAATGTATCGACACCTCTGTTGAATGACAGGAGCCCCTGATGGTTCTTTAACAGAAGTGTGACAAAGCATGTGAAAGGAGCCCGTGGAAGACTCCAGCAGCTGGTGCTGGAAGCACAGGGCAGGGAGATGAGGCTGGCTGGGTGCTGGGGCCAGAGGGCAGCTGAGCAGAGGCAGGAGGGACAGTATGCTGGACCCTGAGTCCCCCTCCCCGTGGCTGCTCAATCCTATCCCAAGCCCAGGGCCTCTGACCACATTTATTATTTCAGGCAAATTAAGATCTGGGATCCCGATATCGATAGTGAAAGCCTGGGGATTCGAGGAAGCTTCATCCTTTCTTACCAAGGTGAGTAGGATTAAATGTCCTGCCCCCGGGGAGGGCACAGTTGCTGGGGGAGTCCTGGGCTGGGAGGCAGGTGCTGCACTCCAGTGCCAACCCAGCCAGTCACTCATCGGGGGGGCCTGGACTGGCTCCTTCTTTTCTCCGGGCCTCACTTCCTTTTCTGTAAGCGTAAGAGTGTGAGTGTCCTAGCCTGGGGAGCATTCCCCTCCAGCCCTCTCTCCACTCTACCTGTTACTCATTCATGCACTGGTTCCTTCATGCAGTAAGGTTTGCCCCATGGTAAGTGATCAAGAGAGGCTCACTGAGCATTGACCCTCCTTGACAGCTGCTAGGGAGGGGGGCCATAGCAGCATCACTCCCAGCCCCCCAAAATTAGCATTAATAATATTCAATAGCCCATCATTGTTTCATGCCACTGAACAGCATCTTGTTTAGTCTTCACACCCATCGATGGGGCGGATCCTGCTGTAATCCTCATTTTACAGATAGGGAAACTGAGACTCAAAAATGGCAAATGCATTTCCAAAGACACACACACAGTAGGTGGCAAAGTTGGGATTTGCACTCCGCAACAGCCCTTAAAACACCTGCTTTGGGCCCCAGCTTCTGCAGGAGCCATGACAGCAAAGTGGGCCTTCTCCATCAGCCAGCCAGCAGGCATTTCCTAAGCAGCTACTGTGTACCGGGCACCGACCACAACACTGAACAAAACCACTACCTTCTGGAAGTTTCTAGTCCACTCTAGGTGGGGGAGGCATTGAAAGCAGAATTATTTAGAATTAAGAAAACCCACAAGTGATTGCCTACCTATGCTGCCATGGCCAAGGTGTCCAACCCAAGGCTAGAAGGCGCTTTGGGCCAAAACTTTAACTCGTTTTAGTCCTGATTTGCCCAAAGCTGTGAACTGGTATCACTGACTTCCTGAGCTTTTTTGTTCTGGAGAAATTCAGAGAGGAAAGGAAGTCTGGAAAATGCCTCCCCCTGCCACAAGGTCAAGGGTAGGAGGCTTTGTTAACTAGTTTCAAAGGCAAGTTGATGTATGACTTATTATCAGTGGCCCACCCTCAAAATCTGTGTCTACCCTTCAGCTGGCTGTGATGGAGGATAGTGAGAACAGGGCTGTGGCCAGCACAGAGAGGGGCTGGAAGTCAAGACTCAGGAACTGGAGGACCAGTACAATCCCAGCTCTGCCTCTCTCTAGCCATGACCTCGGGCAGGTCCTCTGTCCTGAGCCCAGCTTCCGCCTCCATAAAACCCAGCAGATGTGCGAATACATCAGTCATACTTGAATGCACTACATTACAATGACCCAGTTATAATATAAGGAGTTTATCTAAAAAACATATTATACTTGATTCATGTTGGGTGAGCAAGTTTCCATACAACTGGATGGCTAGAGCTTGGTTTCGTTCACATATCTCTTATGAAGGGGCATTTGGCTACTTTCCTTTTTTTTTTTTTTTTTCCAGTCAGCTTAAATTGCATAATCCATCATTTGCACCTTGGGTTGGAAAGGTAGCATATCATTCTTTGGATCCGTTTCCAAGTTTCCTGTTTTGCTCTATTCATTTATTTTGAATGAGCAGCCCATTGATTTCCTTTTTATAGCTTTGTAATATATGTTTTAAAAGCTAGCTGAAGGAAAGAATAAACGGACAGATATGAGATAAATCAAGTAGGGTTTAGAAAGAGTTAATGGTAGAATCTAGGTGCTTAGTAGACAAGTGGTCCCAGGGAAATTCTTTCCACTCTGCTCTCTGTTTAAAAATTATAATAATAAAATATTGGGGGAAATCTAATAGGTTAAGTTCCTTGCATCACACTTAGGTTCAAAAGAAAAAAAAAGGCAGAGTGTTGTTATTAAAAAGTTAGCTGGCTAGGACCCAGTGAATACAGCTGAATGCAGATCAAAATCTGCACTTTATGAGACTTCTTGGGGAGTTTTGGGGATCTCCTGGGCTTGGGGACAATGGTCCTACACAGTCCCAGCTTCTGCATGCAAATACTTTGTCCGTACCCCAGATCCCTGCACCGTGTCACTGTTCATATACACTACTGTTCACATTACTCCTCTGACCCTTCAGGGAATTCTGTGTACGTTCAAGGTCATGATCCCCAGTGCCAGTGGCCACCCCGTGGAGGACCACCAGCATAAACACTGAATTGACTTTTTTCCTCCAACTCCAGGATTCCCTTGTGATCACTCCAGCCTCCTCTTAGACCCCCGGACTGCTCTCCTCTCTCCCATGAAGACTTGGATGATGGCCATCCAGGGTAGGCTGGGTCCCAGAGGGAGTACGGAAGCCAGCTCTGTAGACTCTCTCTCTCTTCTGCAATAAATAAATGCCTGTTTGTGACTCCCACAGTCTGGAGTATATCTTTGTCCTCCCTCAGGAGTCATTTTGCCTCTAGCAGGCTCGGGAACTAGACATCCAAGCCACATCTGGGTCATGTTTAGGCAACTCTGAGCCAATCTGGGCCATGACCAAGCTATGTCTGGGCCATGCCCAGGCTATGTCTGGGCCATACAGGGACTATATATGGATAATGTCCAGGGTCACGGTTGCCTCCCTGGGCTCCAGGAATAAGAAAGCCAGTTGTGCCCTCCTACCTTCTGTGTCAGCCTCAACAGCACCTAGGGTGGGACAACCTCTTTGGTGGGGGACACATTTTATTGATCTAGATGGTGTGCTGTCTTGAGGGTTCTCAGAACAGGGTGACTCTGGAGGCAAATGAACTAGGCTTTGAGTTCTGGCTTGACCCCTCAGGGGTAGTTTGACCCTGGGATGTGGCTTCCCCTCTGTGGGTGTCCATTTCCTTCTCTATAAAATGGGGAGAGTCATAGTCTTCATCTTGGAGTAGGTCGGGGGGGATGAGGATGAAGTGAGAGAGCAGTGTTCCTGGCACATGGGAGGTACCTGGACAATGTCATCTCTGGGTAATGTCATTGTCCCTGTTGTGACCTGGCCTTCAGGGTGTCGGGCCTTATCACTAAAGGCCCTTCCCACTTGGACAGTGTTTGATGACCATTGCCACCTGGCCTCCCTGATGCCAGCAGGTTCAGGACGAACAACAGGGCCCCTGTTCTCCAGACTCTGGGCCTGATCCGGTGTACAGAGCCCTTCAGTTACACAAGGGACCACAGGAAGGGACAGGTGGGTGTTTCAGGAAAAGGCACTGCAGGGCATAAACAGGTGTAAGAACAGGTGACAGCCTGGGAATGCAGCCAGGAAGGAGTTTCTCCTATCTGCAAGAGGGACAGGCCGAGAGGGATACAGAAGGGACAGGATAAGCCCTTGCACAAGGTGCTTACATAGGGATGACAAACACTTTCAGGGCCAGACCCCAAGTGGCAGCTTCCCCAAGCATCTCCGACTCCCAGACACACTTTGCCATCGACATCCCCACACATCACATTCCATTACTTTCCTTAGTCATGACTGAGTCTGGATTTGAACCCTCTCTCACCACAAAGATGAGAAAGCCAGTCTTCCCCTTGGTGGCAGCTCCTTTCTGGCTCCCTAGGGTTGTACGAGGATCTGAAGGGAAGGGGCGCTTCCAGGAGCCTGGACGATGGGGCAGGGCCTCTAGTTTGGTTCCATCTAGTCCCAGGGATGGGATCTCTGTCCCACCCCATGACCCTGTTAGAGGCCAGTGGCTCCAATGCCCGGCCAGATTGGGGCACTTCTCCAAAACAGCCCTGGCTCCCAGGTTCCAGGCACCCATGATCTCTTCCTGGAGGAGAGGTGTCCTGGAGGTTGGTGGAAAAATAACCTGCTTCCTCGCCCACTAGGTCAGGGGACAACTCCACACTGGCTCCCACAGCGCCCCCACAGGATGGAGCCCACCGTGGGGTGGGGGTGGAGGGTCACTTGCTTACTAACACACCTTTATGGGCCGGCTCCTTCCCCGCCTCTCTTTTCCCATCTCCGGGCCTCTCCTGGGATCACTTCTCAGATCCGCCACCTGCAGGCCTTAGTTAATGCAGGGATCCGCACCGACCCTGCCAGCTGCGCCCACTCACAATGCGGACACCAGGACACCCATGTAAAAGGACCTTTGCACACCAAATTTCCCTTCCACTGGGTAGCCAGTCCCTTCTCTGGGACCTGATTTCAAATCCTACTTTTGCCACAGTGGACCGGCTGTGTGACCTTGAGCAAATCACTTAACCCCTCAAAGACGCAGTGTTCTTCTCTCTAAGATGGAAATTAAAATAAGTAGTTTTTTTTAACCCTTCCTCTGGATCAGGCCCTGTGCTGACATCTCTCTGAGTTACCTCCCTGAATCTTCACAAATAACGCAAAGACATCGATGGATTTGTTATTACCACTTTACAGACATGAAAAGTGAGGCTTGGATGAAAAAGCAACTTGCCCACGGTTATCCAGTTACTGAGTGACTGTGGGATTTGAACCCAGGCCTGTCTGGCTGTAGAGGCACAGCACAGAACCATGTATGGAAAGGGCTGGCTCTACCACTCGCCTGCTCTCCACCACACACACCCCCAACATGCTCCCTTACTCGCTTAGGTTCTGAGACTGACACATCCTGTATTGGGAGCCTCCTTGGCTCTCTCCCAAGAGCTGAAGGCCCTGCCCCAGGCTCCATGGCTCTGATGTCATTCCTAAGGGAAAGGACCCACCCCCAAACCCACAGAGCCCCCTCCCTCCTTCCCCCAGAGGTCTGTTGGCCCTGGGCCTGCCCCTCAGGCCTCAGTGATGAGTCCTATCGGTTTTGGCCAGCAGCCCCTTGCCACCTGATGCCAAGAGGACCCCTTCCTCTACTGAAGAGCTCCTCTGAGCACAAACCCTGGCCCCACCCCTCTGGGCTTCAGAGCTCAGGTTATAAAAGTTGTGCCTTTCTGGAAGGCTGAAGACAGAGACCAGGGAGACTCCGGGCAATCCTGTGATTGGAGAGGTAAGGACAAAGAGGGCACTTCTCAAATGTTTCCTGAGCACCTACAAGAATGTGGATTGGTGCACAGGTTCTTAGTAGTTCGAATCCAAGCGCTGCCACCTGTGTGACCTTGGGCGATTCGTCTTTCCTCTCTGAGCCTCAGTTCTGTCATCTGTAAATTGGACTTGAGATCCGTGATCCCAGACCATTGCGGTGGGGACTCAGTGATGTGATGAAGCTTTACAATGTTCTTGGCACACTGCCTGCTCCCTAGAAAGCACTCAGGTGGAAATTGGGGCTGGTCGGGATGACTTAAGGCAAGAGGGGAGAGCTAGAACATGGTGTGATGTACGAAGGGCAGGAGGGAGGGAGACACCCGACATGGGTGAATTGACTGAGAAAAGTACCAAAATAGGGACCAACTAAACTCTGGTGGGATGAATCATGGGTGAATTTCAGTTCACGCTGAAAGCAAAATATGACTGTTTAATGCCACGAGAACCAACTTTCCCATCCAAAACTCGCATATGAAAGCGAACAATTGCATTTTTTATTACCCAGCATAATCACTGTTCTGAGCTCCTATGACACCAAGCAACAAAAAACTGGATGCTACTAATTCAAGGCATTGCCAGGATTTTCTCAGATACTTCAGAGTACACTCAGCCTTTGGGGGCCTCCTGTCCTTGCTCAGTGGCAGCATTTACCCTCTGAGTGGCTGCCTCATGGGCACAGCATGGGGGTCAGGAGGGCTCCCCGGTGGGCCCTGCTGATGCTGGAGCCATCTGCATCCCAGCTGGTCTCTGCCTTGAAGTCCCAGAGGCTGCATCTGCTGAGGCACAGCCTTGCCCACCCAGAGGGCCCCCTGCCTGTGGGCTCAGGATCTTAACTATGTCCTTTGTCCACCTGGTCAGGGCTGAAGTTTAGCTGGTGAGAACCTGTACAAACATCCTGGTTGAAATATTGAAATATTTCCCTACTAGCTGGTAAAGAGCGGTGCCTTCAAGCCCCTTCCCCAGTGCCCACCTCAACCAGTCTAACACCTGCCCCAGGACCCTCATCCGTTGTCCTCCGTCAAGATCAAGAAACGTCCGCAGTCCAAAGGGAGTGCGGTATCTGCTGCCATCTCACAGGGTCGCCCAGCCACAGTAACAGCTGTGAGCACCCGGCTTGCTAAGCACTCTGCACCTACTGTTGAATGCATTCCTCACCGCCACCATGTTCATCCCCAATTTACAGATGAGAACACTGAGGCACAGAGAGGTCGAGTAAGCTGCTCAGGGTCACACAGTCAGGCAGTAACAGAGCCTGGATTTGAAAGCAGTCCACACGATGCGGAAGGGCATTCCAGGAAGAAGGAACAGAAAGCACTAGGGTGAGGTGGTGAGAAGTGCAGGTAGGGTTCAAGGACTAGCAGATCTGGAGCTAGGGGGAATGGCAAGGAGAGGAAAGCTGGAGAGAGGTTCTAGGGGAGGCAGAACTAGGAGACCCTAGACAATGGGTCCCTAGTGGGCATATGGAGGTGGCCACTGGGGTTCCCAGCTCTATTCCACAGGTCATGACTAAGAGGATGCTGCTGTTCTGGGGGTCACTGCTATGCTGGGGGCTGCTGTCCCAGGCTCAAGGGAAGGCCCAACATCTGCTCTACCTGCGAATCAGCAAGAATCAGCTGGAAACAGGTAAAATTTAGGGGGTGGGCTTTAGAAGACAAGATCTCAGGGAAGGGAAGGGGTGGAAGAGGGTGCCATCACCCTCCCCAAGGCTTCTCCTCTTTTGGCCTCCCCATCACCAGCAGCAGAATTTGCCTTCCTTCACCTAGACCTGACCTCATCTTTACACTACTCTAATACCTGCTGTGGCTCCCCAGTACCCTCAAGATACGCTCCAAACTCCTCACCTTGGCATTCAAGGCCCTGTATCCCCGGCCTCTTCCACTGCCACCTGGAGTGGAAGAGGCCGGGGATACAGGGCCTTGAATGACTTCCCAGTCTCCCTCCCTTCCTGTGATGTTTCTTCCATCTACAAGTCTCTTTCCCTACTTCCCAACGTGGCGAATTCTGACTCATCCTTTAAGGCAAAGCTCTCAAAGTCCCTCCCAGTTTTCCCAGGCAGGAGTCTCTTTCCTCTGAGCTCCCACAGCCCTTTGGTGAAGCCTCATCTATGGCATTGGCCTGATGTGTTGTAGTTATCCTATCTGTCTGTCTCTCTCCCTTTTGACCATGAGCTCCTTTGACCAATGCCCACCCACCTCCTACCCCATTCACTGCAGCCTAACCCCAATGATCTTTCATTTTAATAAATTCACCAGACTCATTACCACCTCAGGGACTTTGTACATGCTGTTCCCCCTGCCTCATTTGCTCTCCTCCCAGATCTTGCAATAATGGATTCCTCCACTTGACTCAGGTCAGCTCAAATGCCTCCTCCTCAAAGAGGCCTTCCCTGACCACCCTATCAAAAGTAGACCTTCACCCCAGTCATCTTCCAACTCAACTCCATTTCATTTTCTTTGTAGCACTTACTTTCAAAAATTGCCTTGTTCGCTTATCGGGATGCTGGGTGGTTGTCTGTCTCTCCCACCAGAATGTACACTCCTCACTGGCAGACTGCACACTGTTCCCATTCCCTGAGCCCAAAAGATAGTGTGCACTTAATAAATACTTGCTGCTAAATGACCATCCAAGTTGCTGACTGAGCGGGTGCCAGTGGGCGTTTGTTGAATGACTGAATGAACGGTGAGCCCCACCTTGAGGAGAGGCTCGTGTCCTCAGACATTTCAGACCTATTCTCGGAAAACCACATCCTGGACCGCATGGCCAGGATTCCCGTGACAAGGCCCACCAGTGAAGGTGTCACCATCCTGGACCACCTGCCCTTCGTAAAAGAAGGCCTCTCCAAGAAGAGCAGTGGGCTTGATATGTCCCTGGTCGGGGACCTGCTCTCAGGGAAGAGCCTCCCACTGCTGACGGAGCTACTCCAGGCTGGCGGGTGAGTCTTCAGAGGCTGACTCTGACCTTTCTTCCCGCTTCAGGCTCAGCCCTTTCCCTGAGCCACAACGTTCTCACATGTCAAATGGATCCCTGGACAGGTGGGAGGCCCGGTGAGGGTCCTGGGAGGTTCTCTGCAGCCTGGAAGGCACTCGGGCAAGTGCATCTTTCTTGTTCTAAATCTCTCCAAGCCACTTAAAATCATCCAAGGAACAAAGCAGAGTCTGGATCGAGGGTCTCAGGCTGGCGCCCCTCCAGACCTCTACACTCAGCCTCCACCTGGGTATTGCAAACTTGTGTGGTGTTTTTAAAATATTTTCATTTTTAAAAATTAGAAACATTTTAACGAATTGCCTATATGTAAAAATCAAAAGGGTTTGAATCAAAATCTAGGTTTTCTGATTGTAGAGTTTGTTAGGACTGCCGTAACAAAGTACCACGCAACAGGAATTCCTGTGGCTTACCCAACAGGGATTCATGGTGTCACGGTTCTGAAGGCCAGAAGTCCAAGATCAAGGTGTGGGCACGGCTGCCTCCATGCCTCTCTCCTGGTTGGGGGCGGTTTGCTGCCCATTCTAGTGGACAGCAGATGAATCACCAGCTTGTATCTCATGTTCAAAAAGTACTCTGGGTTCCTCTCAGCTCGGGGAACCAACTCACTGAGGGGAGTAGAAGGCTCATGTCCTCCCCCGGAATGCTCGGCCAGGCAGATGGTCCCTTAGTGGTGGGATCACCAGTCATCTTGCTTTCTCTGACTTTTGCCCACCTGCTTCCCTTTTGCAGAATGCATATACTTGAATTCAGGCAGGCTCAAGGGCTCAAGGCACATAGACAGCCCCTCTACAGTATTCTCCCCATTTTGTAGAGGGTGATACTGAGGCCGGAAGAAGGGAAGGGACTCAGCCAGCTCTTGAAGGCTTGGGCGCTGGAACTACGGTCCCATTGTTCTTCATCTGGGCTGGGGCTCAGAGATGGGGTTGTCCCAAAGCAGCTCCTACTCCTCCTGGGATCTGCCCTTATTCCAGCCAACCCAGACACACGTGATACAGAACTACAGCAGCCTTAGCAGGCAGTACCAACACCCCCTGAACCCCTCTTGCAGGCTGGTCATAGAAGACGTCAAAGGACCTGAGGTTACCCTACGTATCCTGAGCGACAGCCTGCTGCAGGTCACTCTGCGAAGCAAACTGTACCTCTCGCTCCAGGAGTGAGTACACGGGGTACTTGGTCCCCCCTTCCTCGGTGCCTGGCAGGCCCACCCTCATGGCTATGACTCAAGAGGCAGCTGTGCAGGGCCAGCAAAGGCCTCCTGCCTCTGTCATGAGAAGGGTCATAATAATCTTTGCCATTGGGGCGTGTTTCAAATTCATTTTTACTGACGGAGAAACGAGGGCGCAGAATGGGAGAGGGACCTAGCCAGGACCGCACGGTGAGGCATCAGTGTCCTCGGACCCCCAGGTCAGGGAGCATGTGTCCCACCTGAGGGAGAGGCGGATGCAGAAGTGGGATGATCTGAAGCGGGCGACTGCAAGCTCACCTCAGAGCTCTGCACCCCAGGCCTCCGCTCCCGCTCACCAGCCAGGCAACTTGAACAAGGGCCTCTGTTCCCTGGGCCTCGGTTTCCTCATCTACAAAATGGGTATGATCCTCTGCCCTTGGCTGTGGTGAGCATTCACTGCCGACCCAAGAGCTCGGACCACAGCAGGCAACAAAGGGAGAGCTACAGGTGGGGTCGGCACGTGAAACAAATCTTTGTAAATGCCCTTCAGGAATATGTCCACCCCTGGTTTTCTTGTAAAAATGTGGCTTTCTTGGTCTAGCTTCCCTTTTTAATAGATAAGGGAGCACAGAGAAATATTTCTCTCTTATCATCGCCCTCGTAGTGATGGGCAGTAAAAACACAACTTGGGGATGCCTGGATGGCTCAATTGGTTAAGCAGTTGCCTTCGGTTCAGGTCATGATCCCAGCGTCCTGGGATCGAGTCCCACATCGGGCTCCTTGCTCGGCAGGGAGCCTACTTCTCCCTCTGACTCTGCCTGCCACTCTGCCTGTGCTCACTTGCTCTCTCTCTCTCTCTCTCTCTGACAAATAAATAAATAAAATCTTTAAAAAAAAATAGAAAAGCTAACATTCAAAAAAAAAAAAAAAAACACAGCTTAGCCCTTGGCCTGGTGGGACTGGAGCACCACGAGCACCTGTGGCCCAGCTCAAGGTCACCATCAGCCCCAGCTGACGGCCCCACTATGAGGACGCAGGCTGGTGCTGGCAGATCTCTCAGGTTTTCCCAGGCACGAGATCTGTATCTTTAACGACTCTCCTAGTTTTTCATTCGAGCCCCGCAGGCAGCTGCAGTTCACTAGCCTGTGACTTCCAGCCTCCGCCTTAGGCTGTGGCTTGGAGCCTGCCTGGACACGCTGCCCCTACAGGGTACTACGGCTCAGAATCATCAAGAACATTCGCATTGGGGTACGGCTGGAACAGACGGGGAACAAGACCAAGGTGATGTTCGAGGAGTGCCACACCCCACCGGGATACCTAAGCATCAAGGTCCTGGAGCAGTGAGTACCTGCCCACACCTGTGCTCCCACGGGGCAGGAGCAGGTGCCGGGACTTCCGGCACTGCTCCCGCTGCCCAGCCCTTCACTGGGACTCACCCCCGGGGCTGCCTCTCCCCAGCCTCGTTTTCTGAGTGACCAAGGGCATCAGGGACAGGGTCATCTCCGAGGCTGCAAGCGGCATATACCATCCATCAGCATTTCCTCTCTCGACATTGAATGTCATGGCTGAGAGTGGGCATCCACCCAGGTCAAGTCTCAGCTTGCCTGCTTCCTCACTCAGGGGCCCTGTACAAGCTATTTGACTTCTAGAGCCTGTTTCCTCACCAGTAAAATGGAATTGCCTACCAAACCCAGCCAGCATGGCATGGCTGTGGGGAAACGATGAGCTAATCCACGTGCTGAGACAACCTTAGCACAAAAACCACCTCCTCCAGGAAGCCTTCCATCACTCTCCCTCCTTGAAAATCCCAGAGACCTTTATCAGAGAGGAAATAAAGAGATGGAGACAGAGAGGGATGATCAGGAAGAAATAAAGACGAAGAGGATGTCTTGGAGAGGGAGCAAGAAGGCATGAAGGAGACAAAACAGAAAAGGAAAGGGTAGGGGTGGGATAGGAGAAGAGAGACACAGGAAGGAAGCAGCCACTCTAGAGTTTCCATATTACACAAGCCCAGCAGCCCTGCCCTGGACTCCTGCATCTGGCCTCAGTTTCCCCTTCCATAGTGTCTCAGACCCCACCTGCCCTCCCCCACCACTAGGATGAACCCCCTCCTCGCAAATGCAGCTCTGGAGTTGGTGACAAGCGTCCTGGATGAGGCATTGCCCTTCCTCCTGCAGAAGATAGTATGTTGTTTTTCCTCCTCTGCCTCCTGGGACAGGGGTGTGACCCTGAGGGAGAGCACTTCGACCTGACAAGGACCCCATCATGCCTTCCCTGCAGGTGTGCCCCTTGGCCACGACCCTACTCAACTCACTGCTGGAAGGCCTGCTGCATGTCACTCTGCGTACGTAGCTCCTGGCCGAGGAAGCGGTTTATTTTCCATTCTCCTACTGTGTGCCAAGAATGATGCTCTGGGCTCTGAGAATATGACAGGAAACAAAACAAAGCCTAACCACACGGAGCCTCCTTTCTAGTGGGAGCGAGAAAGGGCACTATGCCTTCTGACCTCAGCAGGTCATTTTCCCTTGGAGCCTCAGTCTCCCAATCTGTAAAATGGGACTAATGCTAGACATGCAGAGTGGACTGCACTGCTGCAATAATACCTAGAACCAGGCACGAAGCTATTGCTTGATAAATGTTCGTTGTCCCAAGAAGCATAGACCTAGCCCACAAGCAACTTCAAGCTAAGCAGAGACGGAGAATAGATTTCTGCCTGCTTCACTGCCTCCCCACACCTTTCCACCCTCCCCCAGGGGAAGCTGAATCCTCGTTTCATTGCAGCCCCAGCCATCTCTGGGCCGGAAGACTTCCAGTACTATGTCACCACCACGGAGTTCACAGACGAGGCCATCCTGATGAATGTCCGGGTAGGCCAGACCCGCTGGCCAGGGCAGACCCCTCCGGGGACATCCGCTGGCCTGGGGGGATGATAGCCAAAAAAGGAAAGGGACATGGGGCTTCTCTGGATAGGAGACAGAAAGAGGAGAAGGAAGAGCAGGTAAAAGGAGGTAGTAGGCAAAAGAGGAGGAGAGAGAGAAGGAGGGAGAAGGAAGGGGAGAGCTGGCAGGTGTCTGCCCTCGGGAGCCAGTACTGAGCCAGAGAGTCCCACCTCAACCCTGGAGAGCAGGAGAGGCCACAGGGCTGGGTGTCCTGTGAGCGGGGATCAGCCTCCAACAAGAGGGCAGTTGGGACAGTTCAGGGGTACGGGATCATGCATAATGCCCAGCTGGCAGGGACCCTTTAGATGGGGAAACCGAGGCCCAGAAAAGGGATGAGGCTGGCTGCCTAACTCCCGTTCACTGCTCCTTCCCCCTCCCCATGGAATGGTTGGAGGTGGGTCAGGCAGACAGGAAGGATAGGAGAGGATATGAAGGAGGCACTGTTAACAAAAGCACAGAGAAGGGAATGGGTCAGATAAGGAAGAAGCAAGGAGCGGGGGCTCGTGAGTTCAAAACCCAGCTCCCCCCTTACCCTGTGTAGGACCTTGAGTAAGTCACTTTACCCCCTCTGGGCTTCTGTTTCCTCATCTGTCAAATGGGGACAGTTACAGTTCCCAGCTCACAGCACCCTTGTAAGGTTGAAATGAGATTGTGCAAGTGTGTTTAGAACTGCCTAGCACATAGTGAGCCCTTGATATTGGTTACAGTTGTAACCAGTTGTTGGCCAGAGAAGCTGTTCCCACTGAGTTTCTCCTTTGTGTTTCTGAAGCTTGTGACACCCTGCGGCCCCAGCCAGAGACCCCGAAGACCTGCTGGCTTGACCCCCCAACCCCTTCCAAAGTTAGCCCAAGGCAGCATGGCGGACCTGGCTTTTGGGCTAGAAACCTACAATGACATCCGGTCCTGCCTCTACACCGGCAACGAGATCCAAGTGGACCCTCAGGACTCCAAAGTGAGTGCTCGAGAAAGAGGAATAACATAATTTTATTGCTTTACTTTTCACATGAAGAAACCAAGGCCCAGCTGGCAGAAGTGCCTTTCTGGGTGGACCTAGATAAGTTATTTCTCTCTGGACCTCCCGGGAGAACTCCTATTCAGCCTTCAGAACCCAGCACAGAAGTCCCCCCCTCTAGGAAGACTTCCTTGAACAACCAGGTGCATTGTTTTTCTCTTCATAACACATCCATTCATTCATGCCACAAATATTTATTGAAAGCCAATATGTGCCAGGCCCTGTGCACCCAGGGTCCCTGCCCTTACAGATCTCAAAGTCAAGGGGGAGAAAAGAACCTGAACAAGGAAACAGCCAGATAAACAAAATAATTTAGCTTATTTATAATAAGACCAATGGGTCAGCAAGTGACTAGTGGGGATGACAGGGCTGCCCTGGGTGCCATAGTCAGTGAATACATCTCTGAGGAGGTGGCCTGAGTGGGGACAAGGAGGCACAGAAGTCTGCAAGAAGAGCAAGTGCCCAGGGTTGATGAGGGGATCACATGAGGGAGAAATCCACAAATGTCACTGCTGCAAAGCCCAGAGGAGCTCCTCACCACACCTAGTCTCTTCCCTGAAGTTAGTACCCTGCTGACCTCTCCAGCTCTGTCTCCTTACCCACTACACTCCAGACACACAGGCTGAGCTGTTACCCACCTCAGGGCCTTTGTACATGCTAGTTGCTCTGCCCAGAACATTCTTCCTGCCACTATTGGTCTTAGTGCAAATGTCATCTCCTCAGAGAGCCCTTCCTTGACCACCACATTGAAACACTTAAGATAAGCCTTCCCCCTTTTCCCCTCCACTTCCTCTCTTTCTCTCTGTCCTTCTCCCTTCGAGACACTGATTACACTGTGTATGTGTATGGATAGAGTTAAATATGCAGAGTCATGTGTATACACAGACACACGTGTACATATATTGGGGTTTTTTATTGAACTTTGTGTGTTCATTATAGCCCCCGTTTTAAGGACAGGGACTATGGGTGGTAGAGTATGTCTACAGCACCCAGTGGGTGCCCCATAAACACTCAAATACGAAATCCCAAGATCTGTATCTAGAAGGGATCTAATTTTCTTAAAAGATTTTATTTATTTATTTGATAGAGAGAGAGCACAAGTAAGCAGAGCAGCAGGCAGAGGGAGAGAGAGAAGCAGGCTCTTCTGCTGAGCAGGGAGCCCGATGCGGGGCTCAATCCCAGGACCCCAAGATCACGACCTGAGCCAAAGGCAGAGGCTTAACCCACTGAGCCACCCAGGCACCCCGGTATCTAAAGTTTTTCCTCCGTTTTTTTTACATAAGGAAACAAAGGCCCAGATAGGGAAAGTGACTTGCCCAAGGTGACCGAGCAGGTGAGATCAGGAATGGAGTCAGGTCTCCCCCTTCAATTCCCTCCTTCCCACACAGATAGGGCAGCTCTGGAACAATTGTAAGTGAACACGGTAATTCCATGTCTGCAGAAATTCTTACACCAGTGGG
The DNA here is from genome assembly GCF_002288905.1 of Enhydra lutris kenyoni. Taxonomy (NCBI): domain Eukaryota; kingdom Metazoa; phylum Chordata; class Mammalia; order Carnivora; family Mustelidae; genus Enhydra; species Enhydra lutris. The sequence continues at coordinate 25,102,584 of NW_019154090.1, read as the reverse complement.
CAAGGGTATTTGTGCAACAGTGCTCTTTTAGGTTTCACTTCCTACCAGGTAAAGAATAAAGTTAACCTAGGTCTCCATTAATAACAAATTGGTAAAATGAGTCTGGTTATGGTCATATAAGGCAGAACACTATGCAGCTGCTAAAGAATGGGGTTGCTCAGCGGGGAGCCTGCTTCCTCCTCTCTCTCTGCCTGCCTCTCAGCCTACTTGTGATCTCTGTCTGTCAAATAAATAAATAAATAAAATCTTTTTTAAAACATTTTTAAAAAGAAAAGAAAACAGTCAGGATATACACCAAAATGCCAACAGTAGTTACCCCTGAAAATAGAATTTGGAGGAAAAGGGGAAGAGGTGTTGGGGTAGACTTGTACTTTTTACTTTATACATTTTTTTTTTACTGTTTTCTATCATGATTGGTGATTTTCAAAAACGGAAGGAGTACGGATAGATGGATAGAAATGTGATAAAAGTAAGGAGAGGCAATGTTCATTGAAGAATCTAGGTGATGAATATACAAATGTTCCTCTAAAATTTTTTCAGCTTTGCTGTCTGTGTGGCAATCTTCACAGTGAAATATTGGGGGGGCTGGGGGAAGATCACTGAAACAATAAATTGTTAATGTTTCCAGATAGATCATGGTGAGAAACCAGGTGAATGGCTCCTCCCAAGCTCATAGTGACTGATATGCAGGTCATACATTCATTTGGAAGCAATTACACCTCACTGAACCCCACAGACACCCCTACCCCCAAGCCGCTCAGAACAGATTTACAGGATTCTAAATGCCACATTTTTGCCCTTTTTCCAGGCTTCCAAGCTCATTCAACTGTTGCCCCCAGGAGAGCGGGAGCCTGGGACCCGGGTAGGTGTGTTGCCAGCTTCCTTCCCCTTCCAGGAGATCCCCACCAGGATCTCAGGGAAGAGTCTGGGATCGGGTCAGGGTTGGGCCCCCAAGCAAGCTCCATTTGGCCAGAGTTCCCTACTATGGACTCCGAAATTCTCAGGCGCCATAAAGGTTAGAGGCATTGACTCAAGTAGGCATTTAGCTCATCGGCCCGGCCAGGTGGCTGGCACCATGACTCCGCTAGGGCGTACCTACTGAGGCAGACAGAGGTGCGCATGCGAGCAGCAGTGAGCAGTGACTGTGTCCCAGGCCCCTTCACCTACAGCCACCTAAGCCCCAGACACCCCGCGCTTTATCCCATCTTCATATGTCAGCAAACAGGCACAGCAAGGTGACTTCAGTTGCCCAAGCTCATATTGCTGAGCAAGCAGCAGAACCAGGATTTGAAGTCAGTCCTGGACTCCACAATCCATGCTCAGTGTCCTCTCTCCAAAGGCTATTAGAATATGGCACCTGATGAACAAACCATAATCCCAACAGATAACCATAGCATTGCGAACTGCTGGGCTCCGTGCTAAGCATTCTCCATGACTGAATTCATCTAATCTCCACAACAACCTTATAGAAGAGGCACGATTGTCCTTATTTGACAAGTATGAAAACAGAGAGTTGAAGAAACTTGTCTCAGGCCACATAGCCTACAAGTGGTGGAGCTGGGGGTCTGGCCCCAACAATCTATGTTCTTACCTGCTACGCGTGCCCAAGCAAAGGAGGATGCCATCTCACCTTAAGGGAGCGCAGGGAGGTTGAAGTAAACTCCCCAAGGTCATGCAGCAAGTTGCAGCAGATAGAATACAAATTCTGAGACCCAGGCTCCAAAGACAATCCTGTTCCCATTCCTCCAAGCTGGGAATTAAGGAACTCCATCCTCTCTCCCTGTCTGCCCCTTTTCCGCTTTAACTTCATTCAGACTTCTAAGCAGTCCAGAGCAAGTGTGAGAGTGACCCTCATCGCCCCCGACCCTCCCACTGTCCACACTGATGGCCACGCCGCCACCGTCACCCAGCTGGGCTCGCTGGTGCTGCTGGGGCCCGGCAACACCTCCTCTGTCTCCGTTTCCTGGGTGAGTAAGCCTTGAAATTCTTTGTTCCTCGGGGGGATCTGGGTCCACGTGGGGGCCCCTCGAGGGTCCGCTGACTGAGGCAGTGGCTGCCCTCACACCGGGTCTCCTGCTCATATTCCATCGGTCCACACCCAAACAGCTGTGCCTGTCACCAGCACATTAACGTGCTTGAGTCCCGGTGCCCCTAAGTGCAGCTCCCTGCGCCCCCCACGGACCTCCTCGGCAACTAAAGGGTTTTCCCTCCCACCCCCTTGCTGCAAGGCTCAGGGCCTTGCAGAGAGCTGTGAAGTCTTCTGACTTCTTCCCTGGATGTGGCTCCATCAGAAGCCCTCGTCCCCAAAGCCAGGAGAGAGATCAGAGAAACAGTTCAAAAGGGACTCAGCATGACTGTGTTCTCTGCTCTATTTCTGGGGAAATACAGCTTTCCCCGAAGTCTCTACTTCTCCATTCTAAGCCCCCTTAGGATCCCTACTTCCCATTCCACAGACCTTAAAATTGGGGAGTTCCCTCAGATACGAGGGCCTGGAGGGTGGCTCTGCCACAGGAGAGCCCCGCAGCACCCGATGTTCACAGGACCTTGGGGTCTGCCACCGGAGTTGGCATGACTCTGTGGTCAAGAGACTGGTCATCTCTGGGGTGCCTGGCTGGCTCAGTGGGAAGAGCGTGTGACTCTTATCTCGGGATTGTGAGTTCAAGCCCCTTGTTGGGCGTAGAGATTACTTAAATAAATAAAGAAAAACCTAAAAAAAAAAGAAAAAAAGAAAAGAAATCGGTCATCCTTAATCGGCAGTGGAAAGTCCTACTTCTGGTCTATGAGGTAACCATGGGAATCACAGAGGCCCATAAACAACCCCCTCAAAACCAAGGTGCCCTCCGGCTTCCAGCAACAGTGATTCTACAGCTAAGTGCCTCATTGCAAAAGATTTTCTTTCTACTGGGCTGAGCCTCATACCCAGCCCCAGCCTGCCCTGTCTTCTGGGAGCGCCCAGCATCGCCAGTGTCCTTTCCCATGGCCACACCCACACAGGCATGGTCTGGACACAAAGAACCAGCAGGTGGGGCAGCGGGGAGAGCACCATGTGAGAGGGGTCAGCCCTCTCACAAGCATTCATGGGGGTCAGGACAAAGGGAATCCCTCTAGCTGGAACATAAACTCCCCTCCTGTTCTCACCTGATTTCAACTCCCATAGAATCTTCTTTCGAAAGCCGTGTTTTCTTCAAGAAATCAGGAGTTAAAACTCCAGTTCACTCCAAACAGGTAATGTTGTTTGGTTTTGGATGTTCGGAAGAAATAAGAAGCGCTCTTGGTAGGGGAGTGGGGGGGTGGTGCGTGTGGTCAGGGGTACATTCCCGTGCCCACTGTCAGCGCACAGAGCAGTGCACACAAGGTCGTGGGGGAGAGGAGTGAGGAGGTGCTGTGACCGAGGCTCACTGAGCACGGCACCTCCAAGCAGCTGTCATGACCTGAAAGGGTAATCTCTTTTCTCTGCTAGCACCACAGTCACCCTGGGCCCTTACCCTGCTGGCCTTGCAAAGCAGGTGAGTCTCTCCTTACCTCTTGCCTCTCCGTGGTCCTGAAGGCCCCATCAGGAGGCCCAGAAAAAGGCCCTGAGTCACCGATGTAGGCAGTTGAAAGCCTCACTCACTTTCTATCATTGATCTCATCTTGCCCTAGTGTCCCCATACTCAGTGGGGTCAGCTTAACTTAAACTTGTTCACTTCGCTCTTTCATACACTTAACAAACAACTACGGAGCAGCCACTATGTGCCCAGGCTCATCTTAGGTACTGGGGATATGTCAGTGAACAAAACAAAGGACCCTTGTGGCACCCACACTCTAGCAGGGTGAGGTCAGATCATGAACAATAAGCCCCGTCAGGTGAACTATACATTGTATGGAAACAGGTGCTGACGCTCTGAAAAAGTAGAAGGGATGGGGGATCGGGACGGCGGGTGCGGGTAATACTAAAAAGGCCTACTCAGGGGCACCTGGGTGGCTCAGTGGGTTAAAGCCTCTGCCTTCGGCTCAGGTCATGATCCCAGGGTCCTGGGATCGAGCCCCGCGTCGGGCTCTCTGCTCAGCAGGGAGCCTGCTTCCCTTCCTCTCTCTCTCTGCCTGCCTCTCTGCCTAATTGTGATCTCTGTCAAATAAATAAATAAATAAAATTATTTTTAAAAAAAATAAAATAAAAAGGCCTACTCAGTAGGCCTCACTGAGAAGGTAAGTGTTCGAGCAAAGACTGGAGGAGGTGCAGTGGGGGCATCGGGAAGAGGGAACCCAAGGTCCGAAGGCAAAGGTGTGCCCGATGGTTCAGGGGAACAGGAGGGGGCCAGGGTGGTTGGATCCGAGGGATTGAGGGGAGGTCAGATGGTGAGCAGGGCCTACCAGTGGGGTCCTGGTTCTTCTTGAGTGAGATAAAAGTTGATGGAGGGTTCCGAGCATAGAAGGAGCAGATTGGAGGGAGGCAGGGAATCCGTCGAGCAGGCTGGTGGGACAACACAGAGGCCTGATGAGGTTTGGACAAGATGGTGGCAGGTGGCAGTGAGGGGAGTGGCCACACTTGTTCTTGAGCCCACAGGTGGAACACAGGGTCTCTTCTCTCAGGGCTGGTTCTTGCTCCTACACTGAAAGCTTTTCACTGCCTCTGCCTGTCTGAGGGAGGCCCCCTAAAGTAACTCCCCCTTTTCTCCACCCTGGGAACCTTCCTCCACCCTCTGCTTCCACAGGACCATGAACTCACATTCTAGCCCTTAATGGGGCAAGACTGCAAGATGGAAAAAACAACAAAATGAAAGGGCTGAACAAGAACATGTACTGGGAAACACCTGAAAATTATCAGCCCTGCTATATAAAATTATCAGCCCTGCTCTATCAGACCTTGCTCTGGCCTTACTTGCTTAGGATCCCAGACATGAAAGGTCCTAAAGATTATCTTCCCAGATCAGGGATCCCTTCTGTGACATAATCAGAGGGCAGTCATCCATACCAGGGCTGCTGGGTATGGTTGCACTGGTCATGCACTGTACAAGACACCCACTCCATAGATAATACAGGTACAAATGTGTTTATAAAAGTCTCCCAAATGTCTTAAAGAAAGGGAGTCTTTTCCCAATCTGTCCAAATGAGTTGGGGCAGCCCTGATCAATCTCTTGAACTTCTTAAACATCCCAGGTAACAGGAGGCTTGCTATCTCAATGAGAAAATTACTGCCCCATTATCAGACAGGTCTCAGCATTAGAGAGCTCCTCCTTGGACTGACCAGAGTTGGTCCCTGTGAAGCTCTGGTCCTGTGGTTTCCTCTGGCCCAACCTATTTGCTCTCCCCTGGGGTATCCCACAGAGTTATGAAGATGGTCCCTGTGACCAGGGTGAGGGTAACTCCTTTTCAGGCCCTTTAACTTGCCCCAGGCCTTTCACTATTTGGTCATCTGGTTCCAAAGCCCTTTAAAAAAGTAGTCCTGGGGACTACTTCTGATCTCCTGTGGGCACCTGTACAGTGGAGACACCTGATTCCCGTAGTCAGAATCTGCTAACCCAGCCGAAGTGACCTCCCTGTTCCTTTTTCATCTGTTATAGGAAAAACGTATGGAGGCCCTTCTCTTAGAGCTTCTGAACAGGCTATTCTTGCCCCATCACAACGGTGAGCCCCTGTGTTTCTCCTCGTGCCCATAGACCAGAAGTTGGGAGCATCAACTGTGTCCAAAGCTCTGCAGGGACAGCTGGCTTCCACCTGGTCCCCCAGAGTCGGTTAAGAATGGCCCCGGGCAAGGCAGATGGAGGCAGGGGAGAGATGGAAATTTGGGATGTGGCAGATGGGAGGGTGGGAAGGGCCCCTGGGTGCCCTCCTGTTCTTTGCCCAGGCAGCTGGTGTGGGCAGGAGCTCAGAAGTGGGATGAGTGGCCAGGAAGGGCTCCTTAGGGGAGTGGGGCTAGCATCGTGGCAAGTGAGAACAGGAGGGGTCCTTCGAGACGGTGGAGCCCACGGCCCAGATCTCCAAGCTTGCAGGGTCCAGGGAGCTACCACTCACAAAGGAAGCCACCCGGGCGGGGCCGATGGCAAATGGGCCCTGCCCTGGGTGGGTGGCTGACACGAAGTTCAGTCAAAAGCTGCCAGCAGGGGGATCTTTTGTATTTTCGAGAGATGCTGTAAACCTGGACTTTTTGAGACATGACACCTATGTTTAGATATCAGCAACAAAATCAAGCTTTTCCAAAACAGCACTCAGTCCAGGCTCCCTCAGAAGCAGACCCTGAGATAACAGAGTGCAGGCAGACTTTGGGGGAGGTGACCCCAGGAAGTGGGAGGAGCGTGGAAAGTGGGTTCTAGGGGAGTGTGGAGCCCAGCCCGGCTCCTCTGCAGCACAGAACCCACTGCCCTCCCTCCCCCAACACTGCCTGGGGAACAACCGCCCACCTACTCACATGATTCTTTGGTCAGCCCCTCTGTCCTTAAACAAATGGTAAAGCTGCCTGAGGGCAGGGACCCTATGTTTGCTTTCCATTGTGTCCCCCACACCCTGTCCAGTGCCTCCCACCCAGGACACACTCAGGAAGCACACGCAGGAAGTCGGGCAGAGCTGAGCCCAGCATCCGGCTCTCTGCTTCCCTTACAGGGCGTCCCTCTGTGCTCCACCTTGAGGGCTCCTGTTAGGATGGCAGAATGAGGCTAGAGGAGCAGGCAGGAGCTCAAATGCTGGTCAGGGTGAAGGGTTTGGCATCATTCCGTGGCCCACATGGCCAGGGAATGTTCTGGGCATAAAGTAAGTAAATCTGCGTTCAAGAAGGGGGACAAATTGGAAGTGGGGAAGAGTGGTAATGGAAGGTCTAGCAAGGCAGCCAGTGAGTTCAGGTGGGCAAGGATGCCACCTGACCTGGCCAGTGCCTTCCACAGGCAGCTCATTCAGTAAGTGTATCTTAGATCCTGGACCACAGAGAGCTATGGCAAGGGACAAGAGATGACCCAGGAGCTAGGTCTCGTTCAAGAAGCCTAGATAGTCTTGCAGGGTCTGAACACCTAGGCCAGGAGGTGCCTTTCACACTGGGGTGCTGTCCATAGTTCCCCAATAAGGGAAAAAGGAGCAGGGCCAAAGCCACTGGGGAAATACAGGAGGACTGCCTGTGAGAAGCAGCCAAAGAGTAAGAAAACTGGGAGGAGAGAGATTCACAGAAGCCTGTGCTGGAGTCAGCGTCTTCTGGTCCCAACACGGAGAGAGGATTGCAATGAGGAGGGGTCCAGAGGCTGGGAGCTGGGAGGGTGGTGACAGGGCCTCTGCAGATCAGAGGCCAGATGGGAGACCAGAGGCACATGTCCCTCTTCCTCTGTCCTGCCCCTCACCTAACTGGGCCAGAATGCACAGGGGTATGAGACCCTCCCTTGAGCCCGGAATGATGGTAGGAGCCAGGGCAAGATACGCACTGGTCAGCGCCAAGGTTGGGGCAGGAGCGGCCCACGCCAGGCCCTCGAAGTCAAATCTCAGAAACTCAGTTTGCCCAAAACCAGCTGGCCAAATGATTAATTCTTCGAAATTCAATTTACTAAATGGCCAATTCTCCAAGTTTACCATTTACCAACTTAACAAAAACTTACTCCAAGGACTACCTTTTATGTATTTGGTAAATGAGTATATTCATGAATATTTTCTTGGATACATTTAATGGATATTTTCTTATTATATAACCAAATTCCCAGTGTTTTAAGGTTGATTTTTCAGTTTATACTGACTTGTGTCTAAACTTTTTTTCTGAGATGTTTTCTGTCTCCGCTAACATTCTAAAATTTCTAAGAGCATAAACATTGTTTCAAAGGTTTTCCTCGATTAAATGAGGAGAATGAAATTCATTAATAGATTCCCAAAATCTTTGCCTTCAACAAACTGAACATTCCTTAAAATGATGCTAAAAAGAATATCTTCATAAGAATGTGTTCATAGTCACTGAATATATTCAAGAAGAAATTCCCTCAAGATAGGTTTTTAATAAATGGGTAGTGTAGCTGTTTAGAGACCTGGTTTTCTGGAGTGGGGTTGCCTGATAGGGGACAGTGTGCCCTGGGGAAGGAGAAGAGAAAGGGACCATGCCAAGTCCTTTCCCTGTTCTGGACAGTGCAGCAGACAGGGGTCAGCTGGCGTGGCCCCCGCTGTGCTCACCAGGGCACTGAGCTCCCCTCCCCACACCTTTCACAGAGCTGCTCAGAGAACAAAACCTCCCGCTGCCCAACGTCAAGGGCCTCTCCTTTGACCAGGCCCAAGTGGAGCCCTCCAAGGTAAATGCCAAGAAAAAGAGCGTCCTGAGACCCGCCGGGGAGGTCGGAGCTAGAAGGGTCTTGGGGGTCTTGCAGGTGCCTTGTCCCCATCCTACGAGGGCAGAAGCTGAGGCTTGGGCCAAGGAGGGCCTCATGTCTATGTGGCAGGCCTTTACCTCCCGCGTCTTACCATCTCATAGGCATCCTGGATGTGAAACCCATTTATAGATGAGCAAACTGAGGCTCCACGGGGCTCCATGAATCCCTCAGGGAGCCAGGCCCCAGGTTCACGGACAGCTTCAGTCCCGCACACAGGTGGTCTTCACAATGAGCTGCATGAAGTTGATGTTATTATTTAGCCCAGTTTACAAAAGAGGGAACTAAGGCTCAGAGAAGCAGAGACACTTGCCCAGGGCAACAGAGCCAGGGTTCCAGCTGGGTTTATCCAACTTCAAAGCTTTTACCCTTAGCCAGGACCACCCACTTCCCTAGAACTCAGGTGTCCTGACCCCCAGGACAGGGCTGTTGCAACTGGCCCCTGCTTTCTGTGAACCGCCAGAGGGTAGGAACCGGGCCGGCACTAGGCTGGCGAATTGCCTGGGAGGAAGATGAGGCCGAAGAGCAGAGGGCCAAGGAAACCAGCAGAGGGAACACAGAGCTGCTGTCAAGGGAGGGTGCCAGCTCTGAATCTGCCCCTAGAGTCACCCCACCTCCTTGGCCTTCATCCCACCCCTCTGTGCGGTGAATCTAAGAGACAGATGGGGTTGGTGGGAAGGGGCAGAGCTCAGAGATGCCCTTCACTTCCCCGTTTCCCACCTTCCCCAGATTCCCACTCTTAAACAGCAGTGCTGAAAGGGCTCTGGGGGCAGGGCAGAGAGAGAATCAGACAGAACCTCCCTGTCTGGGTGACATCAGGCAAACCACCGCCCCTCCCGTGGCCTGGTGTCCCTGTCTATAAAATCAAGATACAAGGACATAAGGTGGAGGAGAGGGTTCCCCCTCAGAAGCACAAGGAACTGCTAGGACCTCTGATTTCACCCCGCCTGACTCTGACCCACCATCTCAGACATAAGGTTTGAGTTTTAGGACCCTCTGCTCATGCCCCAGTTCTGGACCCAGGACGCCTGGTTCCCAGCCCTGACATTTGGGAGACACTAGAAATCTGGCTTCAGGAACCAGAAGTTAGGGCACAGGAGGCGGGAGGAGGCAGCAGTAGTTTGTCTCATAAAATCCCAGCTCCTGGCCTGTGCTACTCCGCCCCCACCCCCCCACCGCCATCCTCAGACCCCTCCCCCAGATCCCTCCTCTGGACCCCACCCTGACCTTGAACCTGACCCTGGCAGGGAGGGGTCATCCCAGGATGACCCTAGGTTGGGGCTGGAAGAGCTACTGCAGGTAATACAGGGGCTGGAACTACTCCAGGAATGATGCCACAGCTCCTGGCAAGGTGGGCCAGGAATGGCGTCGTTCTGAATGCCAAAAAGCGCAAAGTCAGGACACAGCGACACAGCTCTCTCATAACCTGACCTATAGAGGCAATAGCTCGTAGGCTCATAACTGATTCACTTCTAGGCTGATTCACTTCTAGGCTGCCTCGAACTGTTGTGGCAGTTACATATTACAGAACTCTAAGATGCACCACTCATACTGTGGTACACAAACTACATCACCTGGAGTTGGGCAGTGCACTATCTGCACAACATTACATGGCTGCCCTGATCACTCCCTAATTCATTCACTGTCACTAATTTATTTATTCTATTAATACATATCACTGATTGCTCTGTGCCTGGCCATGTGCTGAGTGATGCTGGGAGTTAGTTCTAGTCTCTGAAACCCTCAGGAGCTCCCCCTTTGGTGGAAAAACAGGTAGAGGAGCAGATGGATTCCAACAGCATAGTCTGGGCATTGTGGGTGGGAGCAGGTGGAAGGCTCTAGCTGGATGAGAGACCTACCTCAGGGTGACCCTAGCAGGACAAACCCCAATGCATCAGAAATATTAGAGGACTCTTGCTAGATAGGTTTTTAGGAAGAGCTCCAAGGACTGATCTGTTCCTTCCTTCACAAACATTCCCAAGACCCTTCTTCCCCTCCCATCTATCCCCTTGTCCAGTCTGTCCCTGACTCTGCCATCTTGCCAACAGGGGAAGTTGTACCCTTAGGACATTTACAACCCCTCTCAAGATGTCTTGAGCCACCTCAGGGAGAGCTGGTTTTATGGGCAGCGAGGACAGATAGAGCATGTCTACCTGCTTCTATCCACAGGGTTATGTGCTACTGACTATTCCAGAGGAATAGCCGGTTCTCACTGAAGGCCTGTCCCTCCCCTCAGCCACACAGGCTCTGGATCCTTGAGAGGCTGAGGATGGCTACAGTCACGGTGGAAAATCTCAGTTGCAATAAAGATGATTTTTGCTTGCGAAGGAGTCTGGTTCTGAGTGTGCTAAGGGATTCCGGGAGGTGGTGAGGCTACCCTGAAGTGCTCCTGTGTTCCCCCGGCCCCTGAGAGAGATATTCTGAATTCTGTCTTCAGTGTCTCAGGGAAGGGAGGCTCCTCAGAAAACAGAGAAAGAACCTGACCTTCAAGAGCCCGGGCCCTGAGAAGATGGGATACAGAAAGGACACAGGGAATATGCATATGCAGGAAAGGTTCCTGCTCAAGAGGGAGGAAGAGGAGGGGGTGCTTCGGGAGCCCAGAGATATGTGGGAGGCCCCAAGCGCAGAGGAAAGGGGTTATGGGAAACTGCCAGACCCCTAAGGGTGGAGCCAGGTCCAGGTGGAAGATTATGATACGGCCACACCACAGAGGTGTGACAGGCAGGACAGTGACTGTCATGTGCCCAAGAGCAGTGCCATCGAGGGAGAGAGTGAGAAGTCCCCCTCCCCACCCACATCCAGCCCCATGTGGCCCCGGCAGGGCAGGGCAGTGAGCAGAGAAAACCCGGCTCCCAGAGAGCTATGCAGTCAGAAATGTCGATAGCTCCATGGCCGCCAAGGGCCGCAAAGCGGGTAGATGCCCCCTCCCACACCTGGGCATCTGCCAAAGTCCACAGCGAGCTAGGCCTGGCCCCAGAAAAAGGCAGATGAAAGGAAACTTTGGTCTGTGATAAAATCCCCATCACGGGCAGGATGGAGGCTCATAATAGTCTCTGTTTCAGGAGTGAAGAGGGGTCAGCAGCCCGGTAACCCCAGCTCACCTGTGGAAACTGGTGGGCCTGTGGGGAGGCCCTCCCGGCGGCCGGTTCTTCACCCACCGCCCGCAGCAGGTGGTGCTCCGCGTGGATCTGGTGCAAGGGTCCCTGGCCTGCAGTCAGAGGCTGCAGCCTGGAGCAAACACTGCTGTGGGTTCTCTGCTTGATCCCCCGACCTGTTCTACAAATATGAACCACGAGCCTGGCCGTGAAGGAAATAAGTCCCTTACAAGCAGCCCGCAGAGAAGTCCCTGGGCGAGAGGACAGGGCCACCCCGCACTTCGGCCTTGCCGTCTCCCAGCCTTTGGTGCATCTGTGATACACTAAGATCGGGTGAAGAGTGGGAGACACTTTCCCAGAGGAGAGCTGAATCCTAAACCCTGAATTTTCCCACTAGGGGACTAGTGGTGAGCACTCTGCCTGGTGCACGGTAGCTCCATAGTAAGCACAAAACAATGGAATGAAGACAACGTCAGGACCCTGAAGAAAGCGGGGATGGCCCTGGCCTGCTCCTCAGCAGGAGTGAGCTATCCAGCCACGAGAGGGCCTGCCTATCAAGGAAACCCCTCCATTGCCCCCCTGTGATACTAACAAGTGCATCTCACTTTACAGTCCAGGCACGGATACCTGCACGGACAGTGCAGGCACGGCACTGACATGCCCATCAGATTCTACAATAACACTGAGTGGAACGTGAGGGGCTGTGCAATGACCCCCACTTGCCCAGACAGGGTTGCCCACACCCCTTCTGGTGCCGGCAGTCAGGACACCGGCTCCAAAGACCACCATCCTTCTCCCTCTACCCCAGATGGCCTCTCCCTGCCCCCACTTCCATCCCAGGCCTCTTCGCTCAGCTGGGGAGCAAAGAGTCCAAAACACCTCTCCCATTCACCTGCACCGGTGGCCTAAAGTCTTCCCCAGTGGCATCACTCAAAAATTACTTTTTGAGAAGTAGTTTTCCCATTTTTTCTAAGGCTAATGATTCATTTCCTCAAACAAAAGCTTACAAAGAAAACTGATACATAAGAAATGGCAAGAGAGAGGCTCTGACTAGAATGAGACCAGGAACTAGAGTCCCGCCCCTCTAGTGCCACCTTCTAACCCCCAAAGCAGACACACCTGAGGAAGCTCTAAGCTCCATGAGGTTAAGGCACTGGGTCACCCAGGAGGGAAGCCCAGTGCATGTGCCATCAAGAACCAAGGAGCAGTACGCACAGGACAGATGTGTTTTGACAACTAGGATAGTAACCTAGAGAATGGGGTGGGGGACACCTGCTGGCTCTAACAGCTGAGCATACTACTCCACTCTAGATCTCGGAGTGGTGAGTTCAAGCCCCATGTTGGGTCTAGAGACCACTTAAAAAAATGAATGGGGGGAAATTCATCAGAAGAAAGAAAGGGGCCTAGAGGAAGGACACAGAAGATTCTCCCTCTTCCCCACCCGCAACAAGGCACCACTACACCCCCAGCTGAGGGCTCTGCCTTCTCCACACCTGGTCCAACACCCAGTCCAGTCCTGTCGTCCTGCTTTGTAAATGACTCACACCTCCACCTGCAATACCAATGGACAAGGCACCCTTCGTCTCTCACCTGGATTATAACATCGTAGCCGGAAAAGACTTTTCAAAACATAACCCGAATCATGTCACTCCCTGGTTAAAACCCTCCAGTGGCCTCCCCCACAACACAGAAGAAAATTCACCATCTTCACCACAGCCCCCAGCCTCTGCCTCTCCTGGTCTCCAGTTGTCTCCCCACCAGCCCCTTCCCTTCCCTCGGCGGGCACACTGGCCTTGACTTGCTCCCCACCAGGTTGCTCCCTACTGCAGGCTTGTTGTGCAAGCCATTCCCTCTCCCTCTCCCCCGGCCCCCCGCATGGGTAGTTTCTTCTCATCCTTTAGATCACTTAGAAATCGCCTCATATGAGAGGCCCTCCACTACCCCATTTCAACCTTCATTTCTTTCAGAACACTTAGCACAACTTATTATTTTATTGGATGGTCTGTTACTTGTTCTGTGTCTGTCTCTCTGACTACAAATTATGAACGGAGAGATCATGGCTCATTGACACATTTCTGGGCTTGGTATACAGTGGGTGTTTAATAAATATCTGAGGAATACATGGATGGATAGATGGATGGAAGGATGGATGGAGGAGGGAGGGAGGGATAGAAGGATGGATGGATGGATGGATGGATGGATGGATGGATGGATGGTAGATGGATGAACTCATCACCACTAACCCAGGCCCTGCTCCCATCTGAGGACACACTACTGCCAGAAATCAGAGGGGAGGCAGGGCCAAGGACTTCAGATTTTCCATTTGCATAAAGATACATTTCAAGGAGAAAAAATCCTTATCTCTTTTAGGTGATACCTTAAAGCAAACAAAACCTAGTTTGAGATGTTAGATGGAGTCAAACTGCTTTTCCTTCTAGTGTAAACTTGTAATTCAGATATTTCACTTAATGACACTCACCTTCCCCCACAAGAAACCCAAATGCTTGAGGTTGGCCAGAGCAAGCCAGATCTCACATGGATCCTGAACATATTCATATTCTTTTAGATGCATATGATAAATTTCCACTTCTGAAGATTTTCTAAAGAAATCATCAGAGATTCAGAGAAAGATTTAAGGGCAAGACTGGTTGCCACAGCATGGTTTTATGATGAAAATTTGGTAACAAGTGGGGCACCTGGGTAGCTCAGTGGGTTAAGCCTCTGCTTTTGGCTCAGGTCATGATCTCAGGGTCCTGGGATCGAGTCCCACATCAGGCTCTCTGCTCAGCAGGGAGCCTGCTTCCCCCTCTTCCTCTGCCTGCCTCTCTGCCTACTTGTGATCTCTGTCTGTCAAATAAATAAATAAAATCTTAAAGAAAAGAAAAGAAAATTTGGGAACAAGCTGCATGTCCAACAGAGCGTTTTTTTAATGAAAAATTATTAGTAAGAAATATTGCATAACCATTAAAGTCATGCTTTTATTTATTTATTTATTTATTTATTTATTTGAGAGAGAGAAAGAGCAAGAGTGAGTGCGGTGGGGAGAGACAAGGGAGAAGTAAAGTGAGTCTCAAGCAGACCCTGTGCAGAGCACAGAGCCCAACATGGGGCTAGATCTCACAACCCTGAGATCAGGACCTGAGCAGAAACCAAGAGACAGACACTTAACTGACTGCGCCAACCAGGAGCCCCTCACGTCATGCTTTCAAAGAGAATTTGGTGTCAAAAGAAAATGCTCACAGAAAACCAGGATCCAAAATCATCTAGAATAAGATCCCAGATTGGAATATATATAAATGAAATTAATTCAAAAGGTTGGTTGTGATTGTCAGATGGCTTGAGTTGGTAGGATTGCATGTGATTTTTATTTTCTTCTTAATATCTTTTTCAAACATTTTATGGTGAACATAACTGATTTTTATCATTACGGGAAAAAAATGCTCAATTTATTCAATAAATAGGATATCAAACACCTACTCTGTGCCACATAAGCGAGACAGAGCAAGAACGGCTTCTGCCTCATAAAGCTCGTGAGGGAGAACGTTCAACAGCTCAGCCAACAGACACATGACTACAAATTCCAATGATGGCTAACAAGGAAGACTGTAGAAGTACTGAGAGAGATAACAATGCAAGGGCAGCCCCATTTCAACAAGGTGCCAGGGAAGGCCTCTCAGCTGCCATACATAAGCTGAGACCTGCCAGATGAGTAAGTTAGGCAAAATGTGAAGGAAAGGGATCAAGGCGATGGGACCAGAATGTGAAAAGATCCTGACACAGGAACAAGGTAGGTATATCCAAGAAACTGAAAAAAAAGCCAGTGCAGCTAAAGAGATTAGCAAAAAGTGTTGGAGAATGAGATTAGAGGGGCAGACAGGAGTCACCAGAAAAAGCCTCACAGGCCAGGGCCAAAAAGCCAAAAATACTCTGTGCACAATGGTGAATTATTGTGAGTAATTAGTGACAGAGAGAGAGAGAGAGTTACGTGGACCAAATTATGTCATTCATATATATATATA
>NW_019154090.1:25032418-25087067 GCF_002288905.1 Enhydra lutris kenyoni | reverse complement strand
TTTTTTTTTTTTTTTTTAAGATTTTATTTATTTAGAGAGACAAGGAGCAGGGGCCGGGCAGAGGGAGAGAATCCCAAGCAGACTCTGTGCTGAGCACAAAGCCTGACATGGGGCTCAATCCCATGACCCTGAGATCATGACCGGCCCTGAAATCAAGAGTCAGATGCTTAACCGACTGAGCCACTCAGGCGCCTCTGAGTTATGTCATATATTTTTAAGAGAGAAAATATTGAACCAGAGCTTCAAAGCAACAGACCCATAGAGCTTTGGGAGAAAATCCAACGTCTTTATTTAATCATGAGAATTCAAAGGATTTGTCCAGAGCCATCCAAACTGACAACCCCAGGGGGCCCATATCTCTGCCCAATGCCATTCTGAAAAAGAGTCAAGACAGGAGAAAGGACAGCTGAAGATGGAGGGAACTCTGTGCCCCACTTTAAATGCTCAGAGCCTCTATCTGATTCCCATAACCATTACGTAACAGAAGGCAAGGAAACATTAGCCAATTTGAAAGACAGAGAAACTGAGAAGTTGGCCCGCTCATTTGTTCATTCACTCATTTATTCAACATTTGCTACATGTTAAGTAGAGACAGGAATAGACAAGAGAAGTAAGACACGCCCTAGCCATCAAGAATCTCACGGACTAGTAGAACAAGAAGACAAATGGCATGTTCACAGGCTTTGGTTTCAGGTACATCTTGGGCTTGAATCCCCATCCTGCCTCTTCTGTGGAGAAGTCACCTAATTCGTCTGAGCCACGGTTTCTTCATCTCTAAATGGGGATGTGGGTGATCATGGTGATGCCGCTGTTGATGATGATGGTAACAACAGATTGGCGTCAGGGTGGAAAGCGTTTTCTGAGTGCTCATTAGTAGGGGTTTGGTGGTTGTGGCCACAGCCTTAGGATTCAAGTTGACTGTGCATGACCCTTCTCTCCTTCTCAGGCAAAGCTAGTTCCACATAACTTAAAACCCAAGCTGGCTGAAACCACAGGCAAATGATGCCAAAGTGACCCCCGCAGCTATATATGGAGCCAACTTATTGCACTTTCAAACAGGATGACCATTAGCAGCAATGGGTAGCCAGTGATGGCAAAGTCGTAGCAGGTGCTCAGAGGGGAGCAGCAGAGACAATGCCCACCAGCTACTTGCCCCTCTGGGAGTAATGAAAAGCTCCTCCCGGCACAGTCACACTCACCTCTGGCCTACAAAGTCAAGACCACAGGCCTGACAATGGACATTGACATCTGTGTGGCAACTGGGTAGGAAAAAAACCAGAGCCAATACACAGACACTTGCAAACTTGTCCTGGAAGTAAACACTCAGCCTTCTAAAACCTCTCATGCATTTGTGAGAAGGTATATTCACCAGTACAGTTGCAGCTGGATGTGCCAAGAAAACTCTATCCTTCTACTAACAATGAAAACCCAGAGTGACATTAAAACATCTCTATACCTGCCTTCATTTTTTTTTAAGATTTTATTTATTTGTCAGAGAAAGAGAGCACAAGCAGGGGGAGTGGCAGGCAGAGGGAGAAGCAGGCTTCCCTACTAAGCAAGGAGCTCGGTGTGGGACTTGATCCCAGGAACCTAGGATCATGACCCGAGCCAGTGGCAGATGCTTAACTGACTGAGCCACCCAGGCGTCCCAACCTGCCTTCATTTTGATAAAAGCAAAAAAAAAAAGTAAAAAAAGCAAAAAAAAAAAGTAAAAAAAGTAAAGAATCCATTTTTTTGGTAAAGAAACAATTTTAAAAATCCATATTTTTTTGTTACAAATAAGGTTTGAGTAGTTGCCAAAATCTAGGGAACATCTAGGGAAATGGTATAAAATCTGAGAGAAAGGTGGGTGGAAAAAAACTGAAAATGGCCAACACAATAGTAAACAATGATGATGGTGAAGATGATAGTAAATTATAGAATACTCGCATATGCTAACTGTGGTGCTAATCTTGTTACATATTTCATCTCGCTTAACCCTTGTGACAGTCCCATATAAGGACAGTATTATCCCTACTTTACGGATGAAGAAACTAAGACACAGAAATGTTGGATCATGCCCAAGAGCACATACCAACAGGCAAGTGAACCAAGATTCACAACCAGGTCTGTCTGGCCACAAAGCTTATATGCAGGAAGTTCGCCTCCTCCTAAAACCTATATTCTTTGCCTTTGAGAACTCACAAAGCCCACTGAAAATCTCATGAGAGATCCTAAGAAATGAAAATTGACCCAAATTTTACAAGCAGCATAAGAGTGTGAAGGGACACAAGTTCCCTGAAGGAGGCCCCTGTGAGTTCCTGCTACCGGCCAAGATCTGAGATTGATTACACCAGAGAAGGAAGCTGAGGCAGGAATGCTGGACATGACCGCTGAGTTCCAGGGCTAGAAAGACATAGGCATATAAATGTGTATGCAATATGTGTGTATGTCACTAAAGAAACACCTATGAAAGGTCAAAATCCTGATGGCTGTCAGTAGGACACGCACAGCTCAGCCAGACCTATGGAGACATCTTCTCACAGAGGCCATTAAGAATTGGTACCTGCCTTATCATCAGCACCTCTGATCTCAGCCAAGCCTTGGCCAGCCCTGAAAGGGTCCTCTCTTTCAAGAGTCAGCAGGTGAAATCACTTAGGGCTTGGGAACAAGCAGGTCCTTTTACCCAGTGATAAACCACCCCGAGTGAAACGGCTTCCCATAAATCCTGGATTAGCAGAATTCAATGGCTGCCCCACCTCCTAAATCTAAAGGAGAGAAAGACAAAGAACTGGGAGGCCTCAAGGGCCACTAGAGACTACATCCGGGATGTGCCCTTTCCCAACATCTGAAGTTGGATTCATTCTTCGGGTCCAGAGAACCACTTGGAGGTACCAAATTCAAAGGCCACATCCACCAACAGCTGTCACAAATTATGCCTAAAAGATGACTCCATTTCCTTCAGATGTCCAAGAAAAATAACACCAAGACAGTTGGGTTTTCTCTTCTACTTATCATCATCTATAAAACTCTAGGTTCTGCCCTTTGAGAAAAGGTCAAATGTCATTCGTTTTATGAATCCGACATTTCAGCAAAACCCAAAATGGGACATTTGGCAAATGGAACTATCGTTGAGGTTCACAGCATGAGAACCCCCACGGGGCTGAAGTGAGCCCTGCAGCAAACATGTGGAGCCTGCTTGAGGGCAGGGATCCGGGCTAACTCCCCAGCCTCAGGTGGGCAGGAGCAGGCATTAACCAACCCCTTAGTCAACATCATCTCTCTCTCTCTCCCAGACTCTTGCACTGATCATACAGGATGTACAAAATCACAAAATTTCGAATGGTAGGAACCTAACAGGTGACTAGGCCCTTCTCTAAAATGGAGGAGGAGCCAGAGGCCCAGTGAACAGGCTCTAGAGTTTTAGGGGTCATTAAATGAGGTAACAGAGGAGAAAAACCCTAGAATTCTTGAATACAAATGAGCACCACACCAGGCTACAGACTCTGTTCAAGTTTTATCCCAAGTGCAATTAGGGAAAGGAAAGAGGGCTGAGCAAATTCTAGAACTCCTATGCTTAAAATTCCCCAGGCACACATGCATATTCTCAGCGGATGCAAACACTGTGTATGTTCCCATCCTGCATCCAGAGCTTCCTTCTTATCTCATACATCCGATATAAAAAAGTCACTTGACAGGAAGGCTGTCTCTAAACACTCTGTCCCTCACATCCCCACCCTAGCACTGGTAGCTGCTGAGTGCTGACCACGGCGAGGGCACGGTCCTGACACCAGAACAGGTGTCCCACTGGGCTGGCACCTGGCACCCTTACACGGCCTTCCCCTCTGCCATGCACCCAGCACCCCCCCAGCTGGAAGATAACAGGCCTGTGAAGGTTTAACATAAGGAAAGGACAGATACCTGGCCTGTTCCAAGCACCCTGAACATCCCTGAGAAAGACACCGGCAAATGTCGCAGCCATTAGCAGGTGCTGATCTTGGCAGTCAGCCTGTATCACGCCACCCTTATCAGCACATTTGGATCATGTCCCTTCATGTCTGACAACTTCTGCGAGAGACACGGACTATAAAATGAGATGCAGCTTTGCTTCTGACAGTTCACAGGCAAGAGAAGGAGGAGAGACAGCTTCCAGAAACATCTGCCTATCAACAGAGACCCATCGACACTGGCTAAGGTAAGAACTTGCTAAATCAAAATTCATGAAAGTAAAGGTCAAAACTCTGAGGCTGGAACAAGTATAGGGCAGCTTAGCAGAGGATCGATACCTAGGGTTTTGTTTTGATCATCTCCTTAGCAAAGCCCCTTCCCTACTGAAATGCACAGCACTCTGCCTAGCATGGTAGATGTTAACAATTGCCTGGTAGGCAACTGCTTTTAAAAACGGGGCATCTTTTGGGGCACCTGGCTGGCTCAGTCGGTAGAGCATGTGACTCTTGATCTCAGGATCGTGAGTTCGAGCCCCCCATTGGGTGTAGAGATTACTTAAATAAGCTTTTTTAAAAAATTAATTAAAATAAAATCTTTTTTAAAAAAATGGGGGATCTTTCCTGGGATTCTTGAATGATTCCATTCAAAACAATGTCTTTACAATCGTGCGACAAATTCAGTCACAGGCAGAGAATTTTATTATTTCTCCATCACAGGACACCTACATGTTGCCTTAGACACCAAATTCCAATTTCTCACAGATGAAGGTAAAATGAGAAAAATAATGACAAAGTAATGAGCTTCTTCCTAAAGTCTAACAAATTCAATGTGAAAGATGTCACTGACTTCCCATTATGTCCTTCCCATCATTTGGGCAATAGCGGTTCTTCTCAGTCTTGGTAAATGGCTGGCAGTTTGATTTGGGCAATGCCTATGCATGGCAAGGGCACAGGTCAGTGAGCCTGAGCTTTTTTTTTTTTTTAAGATTTTATTCACTCATTTATATGAGAGAGAGAAAGAGAGCACCAGCAGGGGGGGAAGGTCAGAGGGAGAGGGAGAAGCAGGCTCCCCACTGAAGACCATGGGATCATGACCTGAGCAGAAGGCAGACACTTAAATGACTGAGCCACCCAGGTGCCCTGTTGAGCCTGACCTTATTAAACCTGACAAGGTAAGAAAATGCAAGGAGACAGGAACTCCAGAGTCTACTGGTTTCGCTGAGGGAAAATACCCTAAGACACAAATCTCCCTATTACCTTAACGTGAGAGGAAGCCTTGAGAGAATCACTGTAAGAGAGGAATCTGATGGCCGGAGAAGGGAAGCTACCCTTGAGTCACACACCTGAGCTCAGAGTCAAATAGGGATTTTCTGCTGCATAGACCCAGCTTTCTGTCTTGTTGCTGAGGCTAAGTCTCCTCAGCTGGAAATGGGGTAGTAAGTATTATCTAGTTCCTGGATTTGCTGTGAGGATTACATAAGATGTTGGGGACCAAGGGCTTAGCACACTGATCAGTACCTACACTGACCAGTACTCCATAAGTAGATATGTACGGACACATCCCAATAAAGAGAGGAGGGAAAGTCAAGTCTTACAAGTTTACACATCCACAACAGCTATGGCTGCTCATCCCTGGCCAAAAATAAAAAGAAGCCACATGCTCTGTGGTTAACAGGCCCATCCTGCAATAGAAGAAGTGACAGAAAGTGGGTAAATGGGCTAACTCCATCATCAATCCACACCCAGAGGAGCCTCCTTTGTGCCAGCCAACACAACAGTGAGGACGGTCCAATGCCACCATCGCACCATGCTTGTGCTCTCCGAGAACACGGGAACAGGCTTTAAAAAGATGAGAGAAGGCCTGACATGGTCATGCTGACATAAAGGTAGCTCTAGCCTCTGCACCCTGAGATAAAATGCCAGGACAGCCCAATGACCAAAGGGGTAGACGGTGCCAAGCCTGGAATTGATTGATTGGGTGATTTAGTACTGATTGAGCAAAACTACCAGCTGGAGGCTGGCCAGTGGGCTCAGGTGAGAACATTGCCTACTCTGTACCACAAGGTTCACCACTGGTAAAATGAGGATATATCCTCCTTCTCAGAGTTGTGTAGACAGTTTAGACCAACTGATGTCCATTTACTCTGACAAAGACTCTGTGTCTGACAAAGCTCTCTTTTGCAGGTATCAGTTGCCAAGATGCTGACCCTCTGGGCCCTGGTCATCACATTGACCGTCCAGGCAGGAGCACTTGACCTGCAGACTCCATCTTTACTGTTGGGAAATCTTCAGGTCCATCAAGTAGCCACTGAGGCTTTCAGAAAAGTCCCTCTCGATCTAACTGGAAGACTGCTCTGTACTTCCCAGAGAGCCCCTCCATTTAGAAAACGTCAAGCTAGGACCCCAGGAGGCAGGTGTCTACCCACGGCCAAGTACTTACTGTCCCAAAGCAACCTCGAAGAATGTAAGTAAAAATTGTTTCACCTGCATATCTTTGATTTTCCACCCCCTCCCACAAACTTCTCATTTCTAAGCCCAAAAGCTAATTATACCTTCAATAAGGAGAATGCATCAGTATTGCCTTGGGAGCTTGTTAACGAAACAGCTGCCTGGGCTCCACTTCCAGACACTGTGGTATAACGGTACTGCGGTGGGCCTGAAAACCTGGTTTTCTAATAAGCTCCAAGTTGATTTTGAAGTGTTTGTCTGTAGTCCACACATGGGGAAGGACTGGCCGAAGCAACCCTGGAGAAGGGAACTCTTGGATCCAGCCAAATGTCTGGTTACCTGCCTTTTATGAGACCTTTATCGCCTGGACACTGACAGGAGCTCCCACAGCTGCTCAGGGCTGTGCTCTACAGCTCATCTCCAACACCCACACGTGCTTAGAACATCAACCTCGTTGACAAGGAGGCAGGAAATGGGAAATCCCGGTCCACTACCAAACCCGCTGACCAGATTTGCTCTCTCCAAGCTCCCTTCTTGCTAAGTCTCAGCCTCCCCCTCAAAGATGTGGCATTCTGTCCTCCAGCAATCTCCTAGGGTCAGAGAGCAGAGGAGCTCAGGAATTCCAAGGCTTGGCAAAGAAGTGACTCTTTTCGGAGACCAAGAAAGGAGTAGGACTCATCAGCAAATGAAGGCCAGGAGGAGAGCCCACAAGGCAACCCGTGATGGCCTTTTGCAGCTCTGGCCTCTGCAGCCAGCCTTCCAGGATGACAGGACAGGGTGACGTAGGGGAATCAGTGCCTGCCTAATGATCACAGTGCCTAGCCCACAAGCTCACACATCCACTGCTTTGCCTCTTCAGGAACATTTCCCCCTCTCTGCCTACCCTCATCCTGCCTTATGACAAAATCTTTGAAATATATAGAAAAATTTCAACAGTGGTAAAAATAACAGTTGTGGGGGCACCTGGGTGGCTCAGTCGGTTAAGCATCTAACTCTTAATTTCAGCTCAGGTCATGATCTCAGAGTTGCGAGATCGAGTCCCATGTCAGCTCCTTGCTCAGTGCTGAGTTTGCTTCAGATTCTCCTCCCACTCCATCTGCCCCTCCCCCTCCTCATGCCCTCTCAAATAATATATATCTTATTATATATAATATTATATATAATATATATCAAATAAATAAATCTTAAAAAATAAAAATTAAAAAATAATAGTTGTGTACCCAACAAACAGTGATTGGTAGTGCTGGTTGTTAATTTCATTGTCAGACATCAAAAACCATAAACGATATATACAAAAATACTCTTGTAGACACAACTGAGATTAAGGAATAAAACCCAGCCATAGGGCTGAAGGCCCCAGGGCTCCTACAGGGCTGCAGGGTGGCCTCCCTCCCTTCCTCCCCTTCTCCTCCCACCTCTGGAGGAGACCTCTGGCCTGATTATTTTTCCCTTGCCATTTCTCTGTATGTTGTGGTAAGTGGCTATTTCTTCTTAATATTAAGAACTGCACTACATGTTATAAAGTTTCCCAAAAGGTAACCTGCTTGCAGTGTCTCAATCTTGTTTCTGAGGTCATTCATCCATGTTTAATGAGAAAGACTTTCCATTCACTTTCACCATGGTATTCTACTAGATGAATCTTCGATAATGTGCGTCTATTTAATTTCCATTTTGTGTAATTCTCCGCTACTCCAAACAACACTGACCTGAACACCCTTGTGCGGGTCTTGTGGTGTTCGTGGGAAATTCTCTGCACATCCACATCAACCTCCACAGGCAAGGGCTCTGCAGAGTGTGGAGGCCCACGCATGGGAGGCAGCAGCAAGGCTCCCAAAAGCCAAGGCTCATCAGCTCAACAGGGCTGGTACCCGTGAACTTCTTCCTGCTACTCTGTTGTACTTTGGTCCAATTAACTTGTTTGCTGAGGTAAGTAAGGTTGATCACCACCCAGATGCAACAGTTCCCCTTCTGAGTTTCTTCCTCAGGCCACTGAGAACAGTATGATAGGGTAGGACTCCCATGACTTCCCGGCTCTCCAAGCTGGCTCTTGACCCTTTCTCCTTCCCCACCATCTTCTGGGAGTCCACGTCCCCTTGCCCTGCTTACCTCCAGCGTGGACACAAAGAAATGGTGAGCACCTCCTCCACCCTAATGATAACAACGCTGCAGAAGGATCAGCACTGATGCAGGTGTCCTCTTAGTGTGGGCAATTTGTCAAAGGTGGCAAGACCTCTCAATGACCCACGAGGAGGAAATGAGGCCTGGAGAAGAGACTTGCACAGAATCACACAGAGGGAGACAGAAGAGTCCAGATCTATCAGCACCACCACCTCTGCACTAGCCACCTCAACCCTACTCTGCACTTAAAATCGGCTTAACTCCTTAGTCCTGTCCCCAGCAACCCATGCTGCAGGCTCTATCATGCATTCCTGGACAGGTGCAGAGACTGGGGCTCAGGAAAGAGAAGACCCTGCCTTGGGCCATTTGGACTTCTAGGAACAGAGTCTAGACCTTACAAACTCAGGGCTACTGGGCTCAAAAACTAAACTAAGTCCTTCCATGCCATGTCCAGCCTGCTTTAGAGTAACATACTCAACACCAGGCTGGCCTCAGGTAGGTACTAATAAATGTTAACTCTTGACAGAAGACAGGTTATCTCTGCAACGGCAGGCTGTCCTGTGAGGGGCAGGGGCAGGGATGGATTTATCCAGAAGGCATGACATATAGGACCTATGGGCCTCACAATTCAGAAGTGCTGGTTTTCCAGCTGGGAAGTTTCCTCTGGCTGAATCAGTTGCACAGCCAACAGCAGGATCATGTCTCTTGACCCATTTCAGATATGAACACCGTCCTGCCCCCAAAGATTCAGAAGAAGCTGATGTGTGAGAAGGTACTTCTGTCTGGCACAATTGGAAAAGTGCTATCCACGGTGTCTAACTCCGACCTACTGTCTATATTACACGGCAATTCAGTCCTCAGCTTACCTGGAGGTGATGCTCTTGGTGGCATCCTGAGCAAAGGAAGTGGTGGCCTGACCTCACAGCTCCCACTGCCATCACTCTCAAAAGTCACTGACGCCCTCAGTATCCGAGGGTATCTGGGCAGCATACTACCCACTGGTGCAGAGAAGAATCCTGCAATAGGACTCGTCAACACCCTTGGTGTTGCAAATCTCCTCCTGCCCCTGAATGATGTGGGTGAACAAGCCGGCAAGCTCACAGAATCCACCCAGGACATGCTGAACAATGCACTGCCATCAGGCATGGGAGATGCAGTCACAGGCCTGCTGGGAAATATGAACATAGAAGATCTCTTGATAGGGTAAGTGATTCCTTAATCCTAAGGTCTGGCACAAGAAGAAAGCTGCTGTTTGGGGACACTGAAGTTCAACCTCCAGCAACCTCATGGAAAGGGACAACCACATTTTCATGAAGCAATATTCTAGTTCTATGCTGAAAGGGTGCCCTTTCATTGGGAAATACGTTCATGATTTCTTGAGCTTAAAGAGCAGCGTGGGGAAGAGGGCTAGGGAGTCCCAGAGATGGATGGGTTGGTAAGTTGTTAACTGGCTGCTTCGAGGGTATTTCTCCTGCTGCCCAGTCTGATTTCTGGAGCCAGGACTGACCCATGATATTGTCACTTTGCAGATTAAATATTCAAGCCGTGACTGTGGAAAACATGACATCAACCATGACAGGTGGTGGGATCCTTGTCCAAGCCACAACTACTGCCATCATAGGTGGAAAGGGGTGAGTATGTTTTCAAAGCAGTCAACTGGGACAGCACAGACTAGAGACTTAAGATCCAGAGTCCTAGGGTCAGGCAGAGACAACATAGAATAAGGTAGGATGCTTGAGGATGGGATAAATTGGACACCAAGCACAGCTGTCTCTCTCCTCTGCCCCAAAGGACCAAAGCAGGAGAATGACCCCATGGAGCCCCATCCTCAAATAGTGTAAGCACAGCCAGAAATCCAGATTTCCATGTGAAATCTGCACAATTTTATACATGGGCAATGAAGAGAGAAACCTCAGAGAATGACATGTACACTGGTATTATGACTCCAAATAATCTGGAATCTCCGAGGAGAATCAGCACACTCCACAAACACCACAGTCTGAGGCAGTAATGGGGGACAGAGAGGACTCATCCACCTAGTGGGTACTTAATACACAGCTCCCTACCAGATGTCATGCTGGGCACATAAGGAGCACTAATGTCGGTCCCTGGCCTCATCGAGCATCAGCATGTGGGGAGAAACAGGTTAACAGTGCAAGCCCAAGGCACACAAGAAGACATGAGAGCAAAAGGCAATCCACACTGGGGAGAAGGCTTCTTGGACTAACACACACAGCACTAAAAACTGAGTAAGCTCCAGCCAGGCACTCAGCTGAGGCACTCTGAACTCCCTGAACCCTTCTGACGACCTCGTCAAAAAAGCAGTCCTATTTCTGGACTAGGGAACCAGTACAAAGTCAGTTACAAACCTTGCTCAAAGTCACGCAGCTGACAGAGTTGAACCTAGGCATTGTGTCTCCAGAACCCACATTTGTAACTAGTACAGTTAGCAGTATCACGGAGAACTATTTGTCTTCTCCAGAACATCCGGCGTTAATGAGACCTGGCTCTGGTAAATGGTGGGTTTTTCTTATGCTGTCACCTACGCAACAGACAGCTGGGGATGCTGGGCACAGAAGCGTAGACTATAATGGGCATCTTGTTACACACAGGCCTGGGGACACCAACAAAAGACTTCTTGAAGGCTGGTGAGGAGAGTGACTTTATCAGTGTTTACTGAATGCCTCCTGTCACCTTTGCGAGGTGGGGATCCTGGTGATCGGGCCCATGTGATGGGGGGACTACCAACTGATGATCAGTAGACGTCTTTATTTCTTACGATCACTTCTTTTATACCTTCTACAAGATCCAACTACAAACAGGATATAGATTTATGTGCAAGGCACGGGCTACATGTGAGATGTGATTTACATGCAGGCAATCAAGTGAAACAAGTGAAAAACAATGATTATCTCTTAGCTTTAAATGACAATATCTCTTAGCTTTTTTTTTATTTTTTTTTAAGATTTTATTTATTTATTTGACAGACAGAGATTACAAGTAGGCAGAGAGGCAGGCAGAGAGAAAGGAGGAAGCAGGCTCCCCGCTGAGCAGAGAGCCCAATGTGGGGCTCCATCCCAGGACTCTGAGATCATTACCCGAGCCGAAGGCAGAGGCTTTAACCCACTGAGCCACCCAGGAGCCCCAGACAATATCTCTTAGCTTTAAATGACAGGAGCAAGTTAAGGATTCTCCACACTTATCAGATCTATCTTAAAGGAGGACCTGAAAACACCCCAGAGATCCTCCCATGTTTATTCCGGGCATTGACCCAGGAAGACTCTTGCCCTCCATCTCCTGGAGTTTTCTCACAGGATTCGACAGGACCCCAGTCACAATGGCGAGGATCTGGGTTGTGTTCCAACATCCTCCCATGAGCCAAGCTCTGAATCCTGTGTAGAGGAGGAAGGCCAACCTTGAGGCATCCTCACTGGAAAGCACCAAACTTTCCCTCTCTCAATTAATCTAGACAAACACACAAGGCTGACTCCCCAAATGCCTATTGGTTGGCCTGAGGGACATCCTGGAGCCAAGTCTGGTTTCACCTGCATCTTGCTCTCCACAGCCTAGCAGGACCTGTAGTCAGCATACTGGGATATCAAGTACATGGGGAAGTAACCCTGAAAATTGGTCTTTCCACAAACAACACCCAGTGTGTCAACCTCCAAGTCCAGGACAAGGACATCAAGGTCAACAAAGTGTCTCTTCAGATAGTGGAAATGTACGTAAAACCATTTTTCTCATTTTCTAGATCAGTGTGTGCCAGAATGTCCCCACTAATGCCACCCTTAGAGATGAATTTGGCCAATCCAATGGTTTGAATGATCTATAAATGGAGGCTCAGAGAGGGGTCTCTGTTTGGGAACAGCCCACTGTTTGAAAACCGTCTTCTCTCACTCTGCCTGTACTATGCTAGACATACTCTTTGTATTTTGTTCTTTTTGCATAAACAATACATCTACTTAGATTAAAATTCAAAAGATACGAAAAGCCATGTGAAAAGTCTTCCTCCCACCCATTGATGCCAACTGGTTAATTATCCTTCTTGGAAAGAACCAATGAATCTAGTCTCTTCTGCTGGCTTTCAGCAATGTTATATGTGTGCAGCTGCGTGTATGTGTACACACACTAAAAGGGGCAGATATTTTATACACCTTTCTGGACTCTGGATTGTTTCACTTAAAAAAAGAGCTTGGAATCTGTTGCATTCATATATAGCTTCTTCATTTTTTACGGCCTAGCATTCCATTATGAAGAGGCACGCGATTTAACAGTCCTTTATTAAAGAAGCATTGTATTTTTCAGTTATTAACTTTTGTATCCAACTCCAACTAGTAAGGTCCCAGACAAGTCTGTTCACTTTCAATGGGTATCTGAAGGATAAATCCCTCTGCATGGGATTGCTGGGTCAGATGTCAGGCATCGGCAGTCTTCCCAGGTATCGCTGCATCTTCCTTAATGACTGAAACTGTAGACAAAAGGACTCAGGTGCTTGTACAAATTAGGAAGCAGGACATCACGCAGCTGTTTCATCGGTAGATGGGTTTTTTCCCAATGTCTGGGCAAAATCTAGAAATGCAAAAATCACATGGTTCTCCACATCTTTCCCAGGCTCACAGGTACTTTGTCAGGGACCATCCCTGTGCCTCTGCCTTTGGACAACATCATTTCTCAATTGCTGACAGTCGCTATGGAAGAAAATGTAAGTCCTAAGAAAGAGGAAAGCACCACCTCAGAGGGCTAGGTTACTGGGAGAAAGTCAGGGAGGAGTCCTTTCCTTGGATGTAGCCTGATGCTGGGAGAGACTCAAGAAGGAAATAATCAGTCAGGCCTTCTGACCCCAAAGACCCAGCAGCAGGACAGGATAATGCCTCTGGCTGGGAGAGGGAGAGGATGAGTTCTGTCAAAGAGAAGTCCAAGAAATAGGACTGAAAGAAAGGAAGGAGAACGGGGAGAACGGGGAGAGGAGCTGGGCTGAGGAGGAGAACAGGCCTGCTGCACTTCCTTGGCAAGGCTAACTGGTGGTGATTTCACAGTTTCAAGAATCAGAATCGTGTGACATTGAGTTCAGTGATTTCAACGAATGCAAGAACTGTGAGTACAAATTCCAGACCTTCCTGAGGCTCATGGGTCAATGGAGGGCTCCTCTGGGATCCCACCAGATGGCAGAGCAGAGAGTATGGGGCTGTGAGCTACAATACCACGTACCTCCAAGCATTCAAACCTCTGCACCCTCATGGCAGAAAATGTGGCAACCTACAGGCTTCTCTGAATCACTGTGACTCATTCTCTAGGATAGAGCTGGGTAAAGAGACCCTTAGAAGTCTCTTTGTTAACCCTACCACCCAAGTGGTTTGCAAAGTGCACATGTGTATAGAGTTGGAGCAAGGAGCATTCCCAGTCCTCACTCCAGGGAAGCTGAGAAGCAAAAATTCCCTCCAATGTCCCCATATATATCTGGGAGACAGGAATGAGAGGACATAGTGGGACAGTGGCTGCCAAGACAGTCAAAGCAGGAAACTGGTAACATTTTCCAAGTCCCAGAGTAGATGAAACTGGGGCCTGGGCAACAAGCCTTTTCCTCTCACTTGAGGTTTTGGCACAAGAATAGGGCCAAGCCCTTGTGTTGTCTTCCTCCCTGAAGCCTCCTCCCAGAAATGTGGAAAAGCCAGTAGGGTACCAGCTTTCTGCCTGGGAGCAAGAAAGCAAGAGGTGTCCACACTGATCCCCCACCTGGAGGGCGGGGCCACCAAGAGCCCAGGGGTGGCAGGGGTCTCTCTATATACTCTTTCCTCTCATCCGCAGCTACTGGCTTGTTCAAGTACGAAGTTAAAAGCTCCAGGATTTCCACACGAGGTCTTTCTATCTCCTACTGTGTAAGTGTTCTTTATGCTTACAACAGAGACATCCCTGAACTCATGAAATATATGCTACTTAAAGAACCCTTAAATAGGGGAATCCACCTGAAGAGTGAGGTTCTGTGGCTTCTCTTAGACAATCAAAAGCCTCGTGGGCCCAAGTTGGACTACATCAGAGCAGTGCTTCCTCCTTTATAAGAGGTTCCTACTCTCCAGTCTCCACAAACCCAAGTTCCCATAGGCCCCTAACACAGAGGCTGGGTAGGTCTACTGCTGTCATCATTCTCATCCACTGCAGTGCTCACAGGGGGCCACGTCACTCCTCGAAATCTCAGCCGGAATTGTTAGTCACACATGATGACACGGACTTTTCTGCCTTTCTTTCTCTAGGCTAAAGCCCTCTTTAGCAGTGGTACAGTCCCTGTGCCTGGAGGTCCCCTGCCACCAGATCCTAAAAATGCCAACATTTCCTTAACTCTGTCTTCTAAGTTTCTCAAAGTAATTGTCACTCAAAGTGCCAAGCAGAGCTCTGTCAAGGTAAGCACCATCTACATGGCCCCTGGCACCATTCTCCTCTTTGTGTAAACCTAGTCTGTCAAACCCTGAAAGAAGGTAAAAAGGAAGTGGGTTCTAGAACATTCCTCCAGAGATAAATATGAGGAAATGCTGTGGGATGCAGATTTTCCCTTAATGATCATGTAAATGGATCTTTATTAACACTGACAGAGAGCAGGGACATGGAGAACAAAGGTTTTCTGAGTGCCTGCTTTATGCCAAGGACAAAGCCAGGTGCCTTCTTTACATAATGAATGTCCTCGCATTGTCACAATAGTACTAGGAGGTCGGGGTTCTTATCCCCATTATTCAGAGAACCAAAGCCAGAGAAGTCATTGACCCACAGCCACGGTATGAACTAGGGAGTGGGTTTATCCACATGGGAGGTAGTCATTAGCTTCTGGCCCCGAAAGTGAGAAGAGAGGCAGTAATAACAAGGATATGATAATCACTGAGTACTTTCTATGGGCCGGGCTCAGTTTCAGCAATGTACGTTGTTTCCTTAACAGTGTCCCAACATGATCAAGTACAGAGCAGTCTGTCACAAGAGCACAAAAAGAAATGGTTTTTTAAGTTGCTTGAAGGGTAACAGAGAAGCAAAATTTTACATGTTAAATGCCCTCCTGTCCTTCTGAGAAAGGAAATGACCTATAGGAAAATATCTGGAATTAGACCTACTAGGTGAGCAACTCGTACTAGAGGGCCAATAAATATTGAATAAATGAACTGAGTGATGCCCGAATATCTCACTAGGCAACATTCTGCAGTCCTTCTTCCTCTCCATATTTTAAATGATGACTTCTTTACAACAGATGAATAACCTGGCTGCAAGCATCACCAAAATAGTCTACTCCTTCCAGTCAGGAAACCAAATCCAAGCCACCTACTGGGTCACTGTGGAAAAGGATGGTGATAGTTTTGCTACTGGGAAAACGGTAAGCACTGAGTAACAAATCAGGATTGAGCTGAGAGGAGGAACTAACAGGAACGAAGGTTAAGAAAGAAGAGTGGTCTGGATGGTAAAGGGAGCTAACATCAAATCCCTGCAGGCCCAAGTGCCTGGGTGTCCCTAAGACAAGGGAGGCTGGTGGGCTCAGCCACCAGGGCAGAAGAGATAAATAGGTTGTCTCCTGAGACCAGGTAGTCTCCGCTCGTCCTTCCCTATGATCTTGCTGGTCATATCACAATGGGATACGTTTGCAGATTGGCCACGTCAAGATATTATTTTTTATTTTATTTTTTATAGACATATATTTTTATCCCCAGGGGTACAGGTCTGTGAATCGCCAGGTTTACACACTTCACAGCACTCACCATAGCACATACCCTTCCCAATGTCCATAATCCCACCCCCCCTCTCCCAACCCCCCTCCCCCCATCAACCCTCAGTTTGTTTTGTGAGATTAAGAGTCACTTATAAGGTTTGTCTCCCTCCCAATCCCATCTTGTTTCATTTACTCATCTCCTACCCCCTTAACCCCCCATGTTGCATCTCCTCTCCCTCATATCAGGGAGATCATGTGATAGTTGTCTTTCTCCGATTGACTTATTTCGCTAAGCATGATACCCTCTAGTTCCATCCACGTCGTCACAAATGGCAAGATTTCATTTCTTTTGATGGCTGCATAGTATTCCATTGTGTATATATACCACATCTTCTTTATCCATTCATCTGTTGATGGACATCTAGGTTCTTTCCATAGTTTGGCTATTGTAGACATTGCTGCTATAAACATTTGGGTGCACGTGCCCCTTCGGATCACTACGTTCGTATCTTTAGGGTAAATACCCAGCAGTGCAATTGCCGGGTCATAGGGTGGTTCTATTTTCAACATTTTGAGGAACCTCCATGCTGTTTTCCAGAGTGGTTGCACCAGCTTGCATTCCCACCAACAGTGTAGGAGGGTTCCCCTTTCTCCGCATCCTCGCCAGCATCTGTCATTTCCTGACTTGTTCATTTTAGCCATTCTGACTGGTGTGAGGTGATATCTCATTGTGGTTTTGATTTGTATTTCCCTGATGCCGAGTGATATGGAGCACTTTTTCATGTGTCTGTTGGCCATCTGGATGTCTTCTTTGCAGAAATGTCTGTTCATGTCCTCTGCCCATTTCTTGATTGGATTATTTGTTCTTTGGGTGTTGAGTTTGCTAAGTTCTTTATAGATTTTGGACACTAGCCCTTTATCTGATATGTCATTTGCAAATATCTTCTCCCATTCTGTCAGTTGTCTTTTGGTTTTGTTAACTGTTTCCTTTGCTGTGCAAAAGCTTTTGATCTTGATAAAATCCCAATAGTTCATTTTTGCCCTTGCTTCCCCAAGATATTATTTTTAACTCATGTTTGTTTTCTATGAATGCAGACCTTGATCCTCTCCCATGACTGCAAGATTTTGAAAGACAAACTGATACCAAACATCAAGGTTAAGAGGTACTGTCTGTAACTACTAATCCTGTCATTTGTCAGTATAGAAACAAATTATCAAGAGCACAACTGAGGGTGCCTGGGTGGCTCAGTGGGTTAAAGCCTCTGCCTTCGGCTCAGGTCGTGATCCCAGGGTCCTGGGATAGAGCCCTGCATCGGGCTCTCTGCTCAGCGGGGAGCCTGCTTCCCCCTCTCTCTGCCTGCCTCTCTGCCTACTTGCGGTCTCTGTCTGTCAAATAAATAAATAAAATCTTAAAAAAAAAAAAAAACACTTTAAAAAAAAAAGAACACAACTGAAATCACATGCATAATTATAGGAAAATGAAAATGGAGCTTTACTCACCTTAAAATTTATTTCTCCTCTGTATCTGACATTTTATAAGTGGCTTTAAGAAGTGACTTAATACCTAAACTCTACAATTGGTTAATATTTTTTATGTGAAAATAATTTTTCCTTGTACTGTTTCCTGACAGCTCTGAACACTCGGTGACACCCCCTGAGGCTGTAAGTGGATTCAATTTTCAAAATATCTATATGTGAGAAATTACTTTAGGGCCAGATGCTCAGTGACACAGAGACTCTGGAAGGAAAAGGTCACACAGACTAGATCACACATGCAATGTGGAATGGCACTATAGGTTCCAAACCTAAGCCCTCTCTGGAGAGTTCTTAAAACTAGTTCCCAAAGCCCATTATTGGAGTCCCACATTCAGTCAGTGACCCCAGGAAGTCCTAAATCCACGCTTTTTTAGTGTCCTGGGTGATTCTGATATACAAGGAAGTTCTAGGGTCCATTGGAAGGATGAAAAGGTAAGCTAGATTCTAATCTTGCATGGGCTCATGGGGGCTGCTCAAAAATATACCCAGCCTCCCACGGCCTCACCCTTCCCATCAGTGGTTCTCAACCCACGTTCTACGGAATGAGCACATGGATCACCAGATGAGAACCTGGGAAGTGGGGAAATGGGAAAGTGAGGGTAGGGCCCAGCAAGTGGGCTCCAGGAAATTCATAGGAAGTTCCCCAACCACACGCCCTTTAAGATACCTGGTCTTACACATGTTCATGCCGTTATTCAACAAATGTTTAGTGAGCACCACTATGTGCCCAGCCCTAGGATACAACAATGATGAGATCCCTGACTCCAAGAGTGACTCTCAAGTTTAAGTGGTAAGACAGAGACAAATTAAAATCATTAATGAATCAGGTAAATCTTGAAGAGTCAAGTAGCCATACACTGTAGAGGCATATACACTGGGCACCCAGAAGTGAACAACCTTATGGCTATGGGTGACTACAGTTGCTGTTCTTCTATGTCAGCCCTGAGATAAAGAGGAGTCAGTTGAGAGACAGACTCTGGGAGTGTCGCAAGCCCAGTGATCCTTCATCTCATCTTTACTGCTGGGCAGCTGTGTAGACATGCCAGGCTCTGTGCAGGGGACGGACTGTGGAAGGCACGGTCCCTAACCTTGTATAACTATCCACCTGACAGAAGACACAAGATTTATGCAGAAAGTTGTCGATTTAGCATGAAGATGACAGAGTAGAGACCACCAACTAGGAGGCAGACAGTGAGTTCCCTGAGAAGATGATGTCTGTACTTAACCTTGAAGGAGGAGCGGTTTACTACTTTGGTACCCAAAGTGGGTACCAGGCAGAGGAAACAGGATGCATCAAAAGTAGGCATCACGGCATCATAGGCCTTTTGAAGAGGGGAAAGTTAAGTAGAATGTCAGCAGAGAGAAGCAAATTTGGGGAGATCCTAGAAGGGGATACAGAGGAGGCAGACTCAGAAACAACCAGGCCTTCCCAATACTGAATTCAGCATCTGTCTTAAGAATATCCTGCACCGCTGTGACTACAGCACTGTCTGGAACATAATAGGAACCCAATAAACATTTGTTCAAAGAGCCACCTAAGGTATCAAAACCTACTGAAAGGCTTTGCAAAACCCCTAAGGCAGAAGAGGCCCAAGGGATTGACTGAGTTCCACCTCTCCACCTAGTCTTGTTCAGTAACAGACTTCCACTGAACCCACATGTCAGAGGCACCCAAGATACACTGAAAAAATGCTCTTCCCATCTCTTCCAGGAGGATGAGGTGCAAGATATAATGCCCGTGGTTCTGAAGAAAGTTTTGTCTGCCATTAACGGTATGTGGAATTAGTAATGTAAACACTTAGAAGAGTCATAAGGGACAAGACTGTGAAACCACACTACAGAATGTACTCTGGTACTGAGCACAGTATCTTTCAATCACCATCCAGACTGAAAATCACTTCTCGTCTTCAGATAGGGACTTCAGAATCTTGAGATGCCAAAACATGAAAATTAAATCTAAATGCCTCTTCTATAGGTCCTAATGAAATCTTGCCCACTAGGGGGTTTTCAGGACCAACATCATCATACCACTTAGAGGAAACATGGACCTGGATCACCTAGTCACAGAGATGCTGGAGTTTGAGTCACTTGAGACTGAGATCATGAACTTCACAACCATCCAGAGATGATGGTACAGAATACCACCTGTACATACTTGTGATGAACTCTAGAGGGGTTCAAAATATTGCAAATAACACCAAAATAGTAGGGTCTTTTAGTCTTCTTAAGTTAGTGAAGGCAGATATGCCTACATGTCTCTTAATACTTATTCTCTGAACATAGAATACCCACCAGGTTTCCAGTTATTTCTAGGGTCATTTCTGATCCTTGCAAACTTACCCATACACACACACAAGAGTATGAGAGTCTATGTCTAGAACCTGTCCATTGAATGGGCATGGGAACAAGTTCTCCTAGAGCTATACACTGACCAGAGATCCTGCCAGTTGATTGTGGCTAAAACAACCCAACGAGATCATTGTTTTTTTTCAACTTGTATCATAAAATTCTTCTTTATTTTAGAACTGACAAGTATATGGAATGTGCCACCAGGAATAACCTCAAATTCTCTAACCAAAGCCAAGGTTGAAGTACTTAAATCGGTAAGAGAGAAATATAAATATTTCCCTTTTGCACTAAGGCCTACTCTGTACTTCAAACTTCACAGGAATACGAATGGGGCCAGTGGGCCTCAGCCTCAGTCTGTTCCAGGCTGCCGTATCAGCTCCAACCAAACTCCCCACTCTTTCCTAGGTGGATTCATTGCCTACTGTCCCTTTAGTCACAGGACCTAAAACTGAGACACTCTTGGTTATATGCAGGCAAATAATCTATCCATCCCCATGAGGACTCTCATACTTTTCTGACTATGCCTCAGTCCCTTCTTTGGAAAGACTCCTACCACATATCCCTGACTTCTGTATGCTAGAGCCTTTCACTCTTTGCCACCCTGACTCTCATTTCCCTCCTTCTTCCCATCTATCTATCTAACCTTAAAACCAGAGAAAATTTCAAAGAGAACCTGCTTCCTAAGAAACAGGTAAAAGAATGGGATTTTTATTTAAATCTGTCACCAGAAAAACAGTAACTGATGAGAGTGGAACAAGAGAAGATATCTGAGAGAGCAAATAAGTTCAGAATCTCCATCACCCTTAGATGTTTCATTCTTGATAAACATGCTTATCAAGTATGTAACCCAACTGGGAAAATAACTTCTTTCATTTTGGCTCAAATCTCAGAAGTTGTATATTCATGTTTTTACTTAACCCCCAAATTTCCCTGGATCTATGGCCAAATCAACTACCAGAGTATAGAGCAGAGTAAATCAGCATTTACCTCAGTGTTGGTTTTCTGCCTCCTGCTCTTACCTGCACCTGTACTCCATGGCTCTGAGTGGCCTTGGACATATCAGTTAGCCTCCCGAAGTCAGCCTTGAGTCAAGGGATTGGATTAGATGAACATCAACTGTGTTCCAGCTACAAATGATAGCCCAACCAGAACTGGCTTATGCAACAACGATAAAATTATAGGCAATGAACATCCAGGGATGAGACTAGCTTCAGCAGTGGCCTGATTCAGGGCCTAAATGATGATACCAGAATTCATCACTTGGCTCTACTATTTCTAGGTGGGGTGTACTTTGGCTGTACATGGAGGTCTCTACCTACCAAGAGCTTCACTCTCCATATCTTTCTGGAATAGTTCAAACAACAATCACCCAGAAATAACCTCTGGGACTCCCATTAACCTGACTTGTTCCTTCCTTGAAGCAAGCACTGTGGGCGGGGGATAGAGTGCACTGGCTAGCTCAGTCCATGCCTATAGTCAGCTTATGTATTTGAGTATAATTAGTTGTCTTTCATCTCCTCACAGAACGATCTTCAGGCAGCAAACTAAACCCAGCATACCTGATGCCAGAGAATTTTCCAGAATGAAAGCATTCTAAAACTTCTCTAAGAAATATTGAGCCAAGGACATCCTTATCATTAAAAAGCCAAGTAGAATAGTGTTCTGAACATGCCAACTATTCTTCGGAATCTCACCAACATTATCTTGAATTAACAAGTGCAACAAAAGCAAGAATCCAGCAATTTTTGGCATTCTGTAATCACTTCTTTAATAATTAACCTGTTTTCATGCAAAAAAAAAAAAAAAGACTCCTTTGTCTTCAATTCATAGAAACAGGAATTTCGTCTTTTGTTTATGACTAGTAAAAGCACTATTTACTAGGGACATAAAAATAATAGTATGAATGATGAGGCAACAAACCCAGGGTTAATTTATCTTGTGCACTACGGGACAATCTTGACAATGATTAAGACTTTTCAGGGCACCTGGGTGGCCCAACCGTTAAGCTTCTACCTTCAGCGTATGTCAGGATACCAGGGTCCTGGGTTTGAGCCCACATCAGACTCCCCACTCAGCAAGGAGCCTGTTTCTCCCTTACTCCCTCTGCCTGCCGCTCCCCCTATTTGTGTGCTCTCTCTGTCAAACAAATAAATAAAATCTTAAAAAAAAAAAAAAAAAAAAAAGACTTTTCTACCCTTCTTTCCTTTCCTCTCCAATTCCAAGTGCTTTCTTTCTTTTTTTTTTTTTTTAAAGATTTTATTTATTTATTTGACAGACAGATCACAAGAAGGCAGACAGGCAGGCAAAGAGAGAATCAGGGGGAAGCAGGCTCCCGGCTGAGCAGAGAGCCTGATGCGGGGCCCGATCCCAGGACCCTGAGATCATGACCTGAGCCGAAGGCAGAGGCTTAACCCACTGAGCCACCCAGGTGCCCTCCAAGTGCTTTCTTTTTTTTTTTTTTTTAAAGATTTTACTTATTTATTTGACACACAGAGAGAGAGAGAACACAAGTAGGCAGAGAGGCAGGTGGGGAGAGAGAGAGGGAAGCAGGCTCCCTTCTGAGCAGAGAGCCTGATGTGGGGCTCGATCCCAGGACCCTGAGATCATGACCTGAGCTGAACGCAGAGGCTTAACCCACTGAGCCACCCAGGTGCCCCCTTCCAAGTGCTTTCTTTTTTGCCCCTTAGCCCAATATGGAAATCACACAGGGGATAGAATCCAACCTCCTCCTAAACAATGAGGGGCAGAGTCCAAATGCTAAAAGCTGGTTGGAAAAGAGCACAGGAGAGCCTGGCAATTCCATGAATAGGGTACCAAATGATCTGGGTTCCAGCTTAGGAATTACAGGCCATGCCAAGTGGCCGGAGGAGGAAAGCTAAGCCAAACAGTCAGGAGACCAATATATACAAAGAGCCCCAGAAAAGTATGCAAGAGGGATACTGAAAAACACAACTATGATCTCTACATCAGGCAAAGACTCTATGCCTTGTGCCCAATGTCTGTTCTGGAACCAAAAGAATTCAGATTGTGGACACAAAGACCAGGTAGGGGAAGAAAAGCCAGATACTGGGCTTGTCTCACAGCAAGGGGCAGCACCCTATAAAATAAAGGCCAAATCACACTATTACCTTCAGCCTCTTGTCCAAACTTAGGTCTTAATTTCTCCCCAGGCCATACCTCCCATAGTCAATCCCAGCTCAGTAAATGGCAATACAATTCACTCAGGTTCCCTAGCCAGACCTAGAATCATTCTTGATTCCTCTCCTTCACCAACAGACCAAGTCCTTTTGATTCCACCTCAAGAACACCTCGCCCATCTGTTTGCTTCTCTCTTACCATGCCAGTCCAAGTCATCATCATCACTTACCAGGGCAACTGGTCCCCCTGCTTCCGCCCTTCCCACCTACCATCTAGTCTCTACCTGGCAGCCAGAGTGCTCTCAATAAAACACATGCTCCTACTTAAAAACCTTTCCATCACCGTGAGCATATGGAGAAATTGGAACCCTCATGCATTGCTAGTGGGAAGGTAAAAATGGTCCAGTCACTGTGGAAAACAGATTGGCTGTCCCTCAGAAAGTTGAAACAAAATTTACACATGACCCAGTAATTCCACTCCTAGGTATATGCCCACAAGAACTGAAAACAGGCATTCAAACAAACGCTGTACATGATTATTTGTAGCAGCACTGTTCACAACAGCCAAAACAGCTCAACATTTAGCTGTTCAAATGTTCGACTATAAATGGATGGATAAACACATGTGGTATGTACACACATACAGGCACACACGCAGATGTATGCACACACGAAGGAATATTCTTCAGCCATAAAAAGGAATGAGGTACTGATACATGCTATAATGCAGATCAACCTTGAAAAGATTATGCTCAGTGAACAAAGCCAAGCACAAAACCTCACATATTGTAGGACTCGATATATATGAAATATTTAAAATGGGTAAATCCATAGAAACAGAATGCAAAATGGTAATTACCAGGAAGGGAGGGAGTAGCTAAGGAGCCTAACTGCTTAATGGGTATGGAGTTTTCTTCTGGAATGACAGAAGTATTTCAGAACTAGATAGAGGTGGTGGTTGCACAAAATTGTGAATATACTAAATGCCTCACCTCCATTTGAAACAGAGACTTCTAAACAAACAGAGACTTCTAAACAGGGACTAAACAAAAGAGACTTCCAGGGAAGATGGCAGAGTAGGAGGACCCTGCCCTCACCTCATCCCACAGATACAACTAGGTAACACCCATCAGTGTAAATAACCCAGAAAATTACCTGAAGACTGACAGAAAAGACTCTCCACAGGGAAATGTAGAGAAGAGGCCACACTGAGGAGAGCAAGAAGGAAAGAGAAATGGTGGGGAGCTAAATGGAACCGCAGGGCTGACCATGGGAGGGAGCGATGCTGCAGGTACTGGGTACTGCGAGGGGAGAAAAACAGACCGTCACACCAGGCATCCCAGGCACAGGGAACCCACACAGAAGACTGGGAAGACAAATCCCCATTACATTTGGCTTTGAAAAGCATAAGGGCTGAATTTCACGAGTTCTTACCACCAGAGGTGCTTAACAACTGGAACTTTAAAAATCAGCAGACTCAGCTCTAAAAGAGTCTGTGCAACAAAACAAGTGCAACAAAAGTGCACTATAAACCAACTAGACATAGCAAACATACAGAATCTACCACCAACAAGAAAATACATATTCTTCTCAAGTACACCTAGAACATTCTCTAGGAGAGACAGTATTTCAGATGACAAACAATTCCCAATTCCTCTAAAAGAGCTGAGAGAGCAATAAAAAATTAAAAATTGAAGCAAAAACCTTCCAGGGCACCTAGGTGATTCAGTCAGTTGAGTGTCCAACTCTTGGTTTCAGCTCAGGTCATGATCTCAGGGTGTGATCTCAGGGTTGTGGGATTGAGCCCCACATCAGCTCCCCGCTCAGCAGAAAGGCTGCCCTCACCCTCTTCCTCTATTCCTCTCCCTGCTCACTCGCTCACTCTCCCTAAAATAAATAAAATCTTAAAAAAGAAAAAACAAAAGCCTTCTAACCCACAGTAACAACAAACCACCCAGATGTTGGTTTCTATTATCATTCTCTACAAAAGTAATCAGGATCCCTTGGAGAAATGGCTAATTCTAGGACTAGAGAAAATATATAAAAGATGACCCTGAAGCATCTTATTAATTGCTGAAAGTAAGAAAGTACTCAAGGAGGGGCGCCTGGGTGGCTCAGTGGGTTAAGCCTCTGCCTTCGGCTCAGGTCATGATCCCAGGGTCCTGGGATCGAGCCCCACATTGGGCTCTCTGC
The DNA here is from genome assembly GCF_002288905.1 of Enhydra lutris kenyoni. Taxonomy (NCBI): domain Eukaryota; kingdom Metazoa; phylum Chordata; class Mammalia; order Carnivora; family Mustelidae; genus Enhydra; species Enhydra lutris. The sequence goes on along the minus strand of NW_019154090.1, from coordinate 25,061,682 downwards.
TCTGCAGGGAGCCTGCTTCCTCCTCTCTCTCTCTCTCTGCCTGCCTCTCTGCCTACTTGTGATCTCTGTCTGTCAAATAAATAAATAAAATATTAAAAAAAAAAAAAAGAAAGTACTCAAGGAAACCACAATGATGGAAGTATGTCAAAGTTAAAGAACCAACTGAAAGGGCTGCAAAAGCTGAAAACAACAGGACCAACAGAATAAACAGAGTGGTACTGGATTATAACCCAAGTATAAAATAAACATCCAGCAGTCTATACTGATATAAACAAATTATTCAGCAGATAAATGAGGGGAGAACAGACACAGCCCCTATGCAGAAAAAGCCTGATTTACATAGCTACTTCACCTTCATGGACATGGAGCAATACTTCCCATTGGCTAAGTCTCAGCGGCACAGTGACCTTTCTCCCAGGAGCACAGTATGGAAAGGGGGCGAAAGCAACTTTACAATCAAGAAAACTGACAAACACTACCTCAAGCCAGGTGATCAACGGTAATATGAATAGTGATAAATAGTATTACATATGTACCCTTGTGATGTGATGAGAATGGTACTTTATTTCTGTAGTTTTCCTCCCCTAAACACGTAGCTGCAGTCTGATCATGAGAAAAACAAGTGACAAAATCCAATTGAGGGGCACTCTACAAAGTATCTGACCAGTTCTCCTCAAAACTGTCAAGGTCGGGATGCCTGGGTGGCTCAGTTGGTTAAGTGTTTGCCTTCTGCTGCCTTCCGCTTAGGTCATAATCCCAGGCTCCTGGGATCGAGCCCTGTGTGGGGCTCCTTGGTCAGAGGGTAGCCTGCTTCTCCCTCTACTTGCTCTGCCGGCAGCTCCCCCTGCTTGTGCTCTGACAAATAAAATCTTGAAAGAATAAAAAACTGTCAAGGTCATCAAAAACAAGGAAAATCTGAGAAATGGGCACAATCAAGAGGAGAAATTCACTTTTAGAACCAAAGACATGGGGCGCCTGGGTGGCTCAGTGGGTTGGGCCTCTGCCTTCAGCTCATGATCTCAGGCTCCTGGGATCAAGCCCCACATTCGGCTCTCTACTCAGCAGGGAGCCTGCTTCCCCCTCTCTCTGCCTGCCTCTCTGCCTACTTGTGATCTCTCTCTGTCAAATAAATAAATAAAATCTTTTAAAAAAAAGAACCAAAGACATAAATAAGCTGAAAGTGAAGGAATGGAAAAAGGTATTTCATTCAAATGGTAACCAAAACACAATTAAGGAAACTATACTAGTATTACACAAAATTAACTTTATTTTTTAAAAAAGATTTTATTTATTCATTTGTGAGAGAGAATGGGGTGGGGGAGGACGGGCAGAGGAGAGGGAGAAGCAGACCTCTTGCTGAGTGCAGAGCCCAACAGAGGGCTCGATCCCAGGATCCGATATCATGACCTGAGCTAAAGGCAGCCGCTTAATTGACTGAGGAACCCAGGCACCCACAGAAAATAAATTTAAAACAAAAACTGTTACAAGAGGGCGCCTGGATGGCTCAGTGGGTTAAAGCCTCTGCCTTCGGCTCAGGTCATGATCCCAGGGTCCTGGGATTGAGCCCCGAATCGGGCTCTCTACTCAGCAGGGAGCCTGCTTCCCCTCTCCCTCTGCCTGCCTCTCTGCCTACTTGTGATCTCTCTCTCTGTCAAATAAATAAATAAAATCTTAAAAAAAAAAAATTTTTTTAAAGCTGTTACAAGAGACAAAGGATATTATATAATAATAAAAAGGCAATTTATCGACATGATATAACAATTATAAATGTAGATGCAATAAGCCCAGAAGTTATGTAGCAAACTCTGACAGAACTGAACGCAGAAATATATAATTCAGTAGTAACAAACAGAGAGCACAACATCCTACTTTCAACAGTGGAAAGAATAATTACACAAAAGATAAACAAGAAAGTAGAACGTTTGAAAAACACTATAAACCAACTAGACATAGCAAACATACAGAATCTACCACCAACAAGAAAATACATATTCTTCTCAAGTACACCTAGAACATTCTCTAGGAGAGACAGTATTTCAGATGACAAACAATTTCCAATAATCACGTACTTTAAAATGGTGAAATTACTGGGATTTGAATTACATTTCAATAAAAAGGGAAAGAGGGAGAATTCAGCCAAAGTGGCTATAGTAATGTTAGACAATGTAGATTTTAAAGCAAAAAATATTACCAGGGAAAGGTGCGTGGCTGGCTCAGTCAGTGGAGCATGCAGCTCTTGACCTTGCAGTGATGAGTTCAAGCCCCCCACTGGGTGTAAAGATTACTTAAAAATAAAATCTTAGGGGTGCCTGGGTGGCTCAGTCGGTTAAATGTCTGTCTTTGGCTCAGGTCATGATCTCAGGGTCCTGGGATCGAGCCCCGCGTCAGGCTCCCTGCTCAGAGGTAGGCCTTCTCAGTTTGGAAGATACTGTCCCTCCTCCACCTTCTGAAAGTGCTGGCCTTCATAAAAAGGAACTAAATTAGGAGAAAGTGGTAGTAGGGAAACTGACCAATTATAGACACCTATTGTATTGTTTTAGTTATTTACCATATGTATGTTTTACTTCTTCATACTTCGAATTTCAAATTTTAAAATTTTAAAAACAGTTTTTGAATAAAGAACTGAGGTGAAGAGCCATAACAAATATTTTCCTCAGCAGATGGACATTGAGAGCAGAAACCAATCTTCCCAGGCCAAACCAGCATCTGAGGAAGAGTTCCCAAAGGCTGCCATGCAGGTCAGTGGAAAGGTCTAAAGGAGATCATGACCAGACACACAATAAAGGCTTCAGCATACCCTAATATACACAGTCTGTTTTAGAAGCAAAATCTTTCCGGGACGCCTGGGTGGCTCAGTTGGTTAAGCAGCTGCCTTCGGCTCGGGTCATGATCCCGGCGTCCTGGGATCAAGTCCCATATCGGGCTCCTTGCTTGGCGGGGAGCCTGCTTCTCCCTCTGCCTCTGCCTGCCATTCTGTCTGCCTGTGCTTGCTCTCTCTCCCTCTCTCTCTGACAAATAAAAAAAATAAAAAAAAAAAAAAAAAAAAAGAAGCAAAATCTTTCCATGATCACTCCCATCTGCTGAGTACTCACTATTTCATAGTGCTACACTCTTCACAAGTTATAATCTCACTGAACTCCACATGAGATAAACATTTTATTATCCTTATGTCACATGAGAAAACCAAGGCACATAAGAATAAAATAATTACTGAAGTTACTCTGATTCCAAATATTCTATGTTACCATCTTTTAGATTTTTTTCATGATACCCACAGAATGACATAATGTTGGTAGTGAATGGTCCAAGAGTGACTTCTCAGAGCCTACTAGGAGGTAATGACATTTCAAAAACTCAAAGTGCTAACTGAATCAGTAATCAAAAAACTCCCAAAAAACAAAAGCGCAGGACCAGATGGCTTCACAGGTGAATCCTACCAAACATTTAAAGAAGAGTTAAGGGGTGTCTAGGTGACTCAACCAGTTAAATGACTGCCTTCGGCTCAGATCATGATCCTGGAATGCCAGGGAAGAGGCCCACATCACCAGGGAGTCTGCTTCTCCCTCTCCCCCCACCTCCCCCTGCTCCTTTTCTCTCTCACTTGCTCACTTTCTCTCTAATAAATAAATAAAAATAAAGAAGAGTTAATACCTATTCTCAAACTATTCCAAAAAAACAGAAAAGGAAGGAAAACTTCCAAATTCATTCCATGAGGCCAGCATTAGTACCCTGATACCAAAAACAGATAAAGGTACCATTAAAAAAGAGAGCTGCAGACCAATATTCTTAATGAACACAGATGTGAAAATTCTCAACAAAATACTAGCAAACTGAATTCAATAATACATTAAAAAAATCATTCACCACGATCAAGTGAGATTTATTCCTAGGTTGCCAGGATGGTTCCATATTCACAAATCAATCAACGTGATACATCACATCAATAAAAGAAAGGATAAGAATCATACGATCATTTCAACAGATGCAGAAGAAGCATGTGATAAAGTACAACACCCATTCACGTTAAAAACCCTCAACATAATAAAGGCCACATATGAAAAACCCTCAGCGAGTATCATCCTCAATAGGGAAAAACTTAAGAGCTTTTCCCTTCAGGTCCGGATGTCCACTCTTACCACATTTATTCAACACAGTACTGGAAGTCCTAGCCACAGTAATCAGGCAACAAAAAGAAATAAAAGGCATCTAAATTGATAAGAAGTAAACTTTCACTATTTTTTTAATCCAAAATGTTTTATTTTTTTTCCTTAAATAGAGATAACCAGTAAACAATTTTCAGAACTTGGAAGTTTAAAAGCGTGCATATAAAAATGAGCATTATATACTTTTTATTGAATGTAGATTGACTGCAGTCTGCTAAGAAAAATGGGGTGTGGGAGTTGAAGAAAAAGGAAGTTGTCTTTTTTTTTTTTAAGGCTTGCTTGTGAAAGGAACAGTTGTAAAAACAAAATTGCTTGAAGCAGGGTCAGCTTTGTGCTTCAGTTTGACTGCTTCTCTATAAACTTTCACTATTTGCAGAAGACATGGTACTCTATACAGAAAACCCTAAAGACTCCAACAAAAAACTGGTAGAACTGAAAAACAGATTCAGTAAAGTCGCAAGACACAAAAATCGATGTACAGAAATCTGTTGCATTTCTATAAACCAATAATGAAGCAGCAGAAAGAGAAATTAAGGAACCAATCCCATTTACAAATGCACCAAAAATAATAAGATACCTAGGAATAAACGTAACCAGAGGTAAAAGACCTATACTCTAAAATCTATAAAATGCTGATGGAAGAAACTGAAGGTGACACAAAGAAATGAAAAGACATTCCATGCTCATGGATTAGAAGAACAAGTATTGTTAAAATGTCCACACTAGGGGCACCTGGGTGGCTCAGTGGGTTAAAGCCTCTGCCTTCTGCTCAGGTCATGATCTCAGGGTCCTGGAATCGAGCCCCGAGTTGGGCTCTCTGCTCCACGGAGAGCCTGCTTCCTCCTCTCTCTCCCTGCCTGCCTCTCTGCCTACTTGTGATCTCTGTCAGTCGAATAAATAAATAAAATCTTAAAAAAAAAAAAAAAAAAAAAAGTCCACACTACCCAAAGCATCTACACATTTAATGCAATCCCCATCAAAATACCAACATTTTGGGGGCACCTGGGTGGCTCAGTGGGTTAAGCTTCTGCCTTTGGCCCAGGTCATGATCTCAGGGTCCTGATCCCAGCTCTCGGCTCAGCAGGGGGCCAGCTTCCCCCTGTCTCTCTGCTTGCTTCTCTGCCTACTTATGATCTCTCTCTCTCTGTGTCAAATAAATAAATAAAAACTTAAAAAAGGGGCGCCTGGGTGGCTCAGTGGGTTAAGCCTCTGCCTTCGGCTCGGGTCGTGATCTCAGGGTCCTGGGATCGAGGCCCGCATCGGGCTCTCTGCTCAGCGGGGAGCCTGCTTTCTCCTCTCTCTATGCCTGCCTCTCTGCCTACTTGTGATCTCTCTCTCTGTTAAAAAAAAAAAAAAAAAAACTTAAAAAAAAAACAAAAACATTTTTCACAGAGCTAGAACAAACAATCATAAAATTTGTATGGAACCACAAAAGACCCTTAAGAGCCAGAGCAACCTTGAAAAAGAGAAACAAAGCCAGAGGTATCACAATTCTGGAGGTTAAGTTGTTACAAAGCTGTAGTAATCAAAACAGTATGGTACTGGCACAAAACAGACACACAGATGAACAGAACAAAATAGAAAACCCAGAAATGAACCCACAATTATATGGTCAATTCATTTTCGACAAAGCAGGAAAGAATATCCAATAGGAAAAAGACAGTCTCTTCAACAAATGGCGCTGGGAAAACTGGACAGCAACATGCAAAAGAATAATACTGGACCACTTTCTTACACCATACACAAAAATAAGTTTACACTGAATTAAAGACCTAAAATGTGAGGTCTGAAACCATGAAAAGCCTAGAAAAAAACACAGGCAGTAACTTCCTTGACATCAGCTGTTGCAACTTCTTTCCTGAGGCAAGGGAAATAAAAGCAAAACTAAACTATTAGAACTACATCAAAATAAAAAGCTTCTACACAGTGAGGGAAACAATCAACAAAACCAAAAGGCAATCTATGGAGAAGATATTTGGAAATGACACATCTGATAAAGTGTTAGTATCCAAAATACGTAAAGAACTTACAAAACTCAACGTTCATGGGACACCTGGGTGGCTCAATCGGTTAAGTGTCTGCTTTTGGCTCAGGTCATGATCCCAGGGTCCTGGGATCAAAGCCCCACTTCAGGCTCCCTGCTCAGCTCCCTTCTCCCTCTCCTTTTGCCTATCACTCCTCCTGCTTGTGCTCTGTCAAATAAAGAAATAAAATCTTTTTTAAAAATGAAAACAAGGGCACCTGGGTGGCTCAGTGAGTTAAAGCCTCTGCCTTCAGCTCAGGTCATGATCCCAGGGTCCTGGGATCAAGCCCCACATCGGGCTCTCTCCCAGCAGGGAGCCTGCTTCCCTTCCTCTCTCTCTGCCTGCCTCTCTGCCTGCTTGTGATCTCTGTCAAATAAATAAATAAAATCTTTTAAAAAAATAAATAAAAATAAAAACAAAAACAAAAAATGAAAAAAACCAACACCCAAAAAACAAATAATCGAATGAAAAATGGGCAGAAGACACGACAGACATTTCTCCAAAGAAGGCATACAGATGGCCAACAGACACATGAAGAGATATTCTTTATCACTTATGATCAGGGAAATATAAATTAAAACCACAATAAAGCATCACCTCACACCTGTCAGAATGGCTAAAATCAGTAATACAAGACAACAGGTGTTGGCAAGGATGTGGAGAAAAAGGAATCCTTGTGCACAGGTGGTGGGAATGCAAACTGGGGCAGCCACTGTGAAAAACAGGATGAAGCTTCCTCAAAAGTTAATTACATTAGTAGGTGTGATTACAAGAACACTAATTCAAAGGGATACATGCACCCCTATGTTTATAGCAGCATTATTTTCAGTAGCCAAGTTCTGGAAGTAGCCCAAGTATCCATCAACTGAGAAATGGATAGAGATGTGGTGTGTATATACAATGGAGTATTGCTCAGCCCTAAAAAAGAAAGAAATCTTGCCATCTGCAACGACATGGATGGAGCTAGAAAGTACAATGCTAAGCTAAGTGAAATAAGTCCGTCAGAGAAAGACAAATACCGTATGATTTCACTCCCATGTGGAATTTAAGAAACAAAACAAGTAAAGGGGTAAAAATGAGAGAGGCATATCAAGAAACAGACTTTTTTTTTTAATTTTTTTTTTTTAATTTATTTGACAGAGAGAGAGATCACAAGTAGGCAGAGAGGCAGGCAGAGAGAGAGGAGGAAGCAGGCTCCCCGGTGAGCAGAGAGCCCAATGCAGGCTCGATCCCAGGACCGAGATCATGACCTGAGCCGAACGCAGAGGCTTAACCCACTGAGCCACCGAGGTGCCCCAAGAAACAGACTCTTAACTACAGAGAACAGAACTCTGTCTGTCAAGTAAATAAACAATAAACAAATAAATAAACAAAATCTTTAAAAAAAAAAAAAAACTACAGAGAACTTCTGGTTACCAGCAGGGAGGAGTTGGAGGGACGGCTGAAAAAGGTGATGGGGATTAGGGAGTGTACTTGTTGTGATGAGCCCTGGGTGATCTATGGAAGTATTGATTAACTGAGTCACTATATTGTACACCTTAAACTAATAGTCATATACAACTAAAATTAACAGTTAACTAACTGGAATTAAAATAAAAACATAAAATAAAAGCCAAAAAAAAAAAAAACCATAAAATAAAATCAGGAAAAAAATCCTCTAAGTGCTGTCACACCTAAGGGCAATGAACGACCTGACAAGCTAAAAAAAGAGGCCCATGAGGGAAATCCTCAGGTAAAATGTGAGAATAAAGTAAGGAGACAGGCAGCTAAGTCAAAGTCAATAAACCAAAATATTAGAAAGTGTTGGACAGATTTTCCCAAGCAAATGGTTCTTTCCACCTTCCCCTTCTTTAGTCTTTAACTCATAGGGTCCAGAGCTGAAAATCAAACAAGTTAGCAGTGTACACAGCAAAAACTGGGTTGGAAAACACTTAACACAGACTGTAGGGGAAAGCCCAGAAACACTAACCAAGGCAAAAATGAAGTAAAAGTAGAGACAAAGGGACCACTTTACTTCCCGTAAATTTAATGCCTGTAAAAGCTGTTAACATAGCAGCAAAGAGACACATTTCCCATCTGACATACAGTTGCTTCACCACTTGCAGTTTGTCTCCAGAGCCTTGTTATCACTTTCATGAGTGACCAGTCATATCTCCTTCCCTGTCGGCAAGGACAGCCCGTGTCAACCCTAAGGCCATCCGCTCAGGTCAGCAATATGCTGAGGAGTCCTTCAGGGTGGTCCTGCAGAGAACATGTCCTTTAAGCGTCTGAGAGCTAGTGGACGTGATCTGAAAGAAAACCAGTCAAAAGAAAGTGAGGTAACCAGGACTGCACTGAATATAGAGCCTCCAGAGGAGAGGCCACCAAGAGGAGCCTAATGGAGGTAGTGACAAGCCAGCAGAGACTGCATGGTTCCCATGTGCCCCCAGTCCTGGAAAGAAGAGACATCTGATACAATGGTAATACGTATAATTTAAGAAGTCTAAAATAGTTCAGTCCCAAACTACCAATTCCCCCCTTCTCTTGAGAGACGGTTCTTCTGCAGCACCAGCCATAACTTTCTGGTGTGAACTACCCAACACTGACCCTGACTGCCCTCCTAAACCCCAGGGGTAAGCTGTGATCTAGGCATACCAGTCAAATCCTTCCTTAGGATATTTATGGCCAAAATTTGGTAAGAAAAGCTCTCTTTTCTCTCTAATTGAGAGCTGAAAGCATGTGACCCCCAAAGGAGCTTTCGGAGAAGACAGGCAAAAATATGTAAACAAAGATGACTTCAGGCACTGAAAATGGTTATGAAGATAAAATGGGCTAATATGATAAAGGGAACCTGCTATTTAGCTTCCCTAAAGAGAAGGCATCTCATGGAGGTAACATTTCAGAGACAAAATGAAGGTTAAAAAGGTGGCAGTCACATAAAAATCAAGAGCCTCCCAAGCAACACAACATGTGCAAAGTCCCTGACACTAGAACTAGGGTTGAGGGGCAAAAAGGAGGCCATCAAGGCTGGAGAAGAGGGTGTAGAAGAGTAGAGGGGACATGAAGTTGGAAAGGCGGCTGGGACAGATCATATAAGGCCTAAGATATCGTGCATTTCATGCTGACTCCAATGAGAATCCACTGGAGGGCTGAAGCAGAGGAGTCGGTGACCTGATTTAGAAAGACCACTACTGTGGCGCAGACAGACTAGAGGAGGGCAAGAATGGAAGTGGAAAATATGAAGCCTTTGGAATTCTCACGTACTGCTGGTGGGAGGGCAATATGGTACAACTACTTTGTCTAGTTCTGTTACATACACTTTATGAGACAGCAATTCTAAGCCATTTACCCAACAGAAAAGAACACGTATGTGCACTAAAACACATGTACAGGAATAGTCTTAGCAATCCCATCACAACAGCTCCAAAATGGAAACAACCAAAATGGCCATCAATAGTATAAGCCATAAACAAACTGTAGTATATTCATATAACATGGATAAATATAATCAGATGAACTACTCAACATAAGACTGAGGAAAAGAAGACAAACACCAAAAATAGATGTCATATGATTCAATTTTATAACCAAAATAGGCAAAACCAGCAATGGCATTAGAGATTAGGATGTAGGAGCAGCTAGGTGGCTTAGCTGGTTGAGCGTCTGACTCTTGATTTTGGCTCAGGTCATGATCTCAGGGTTGTGGGATGGAGACCCACTGGGCTCCATGCAGAACACTGAGCCTGCTTGGGAGTCTCTCTCTCCCTGTCCCTCCCACACTTCTCTAGCACGCTCTCAAAAAAAAAAAAAAAAAGAGGAAGAAGAAGAAGAGTAACTAGTAGGAACATGAAGAAATATTCTATTTCTTGATCCAGGTGGTAGTTACAGGGGTAGGATCACTTTGTGATCATTCATCAAGTAGTGTAATACGGACAATTTTCTCCCTTTATGATATGCTTCAATAAAATAATTCATCTTTAAAAACAACAGAAAGGGTGCCTGGGTGGCTCAGTGAGTTAAAGCCTCTGCCTTCTGCTCAGATCATGATCCCGGAGTCCTGGGAACAAGCCCCACATTGGGCTCTCTGCTCAGCGGGGAGCCTGCTTCCTCCTCTCTCTATCTCTCTGCCTGCCTCTCTGCCTGCTTGTGATCTCTGTCAAATAAATAAAATACTTAAAAATAAAATACAACAGGGGCGCCTGGGTGGCTCAGTGGGTTAAGCCGCTGCCTTCGGCTCGGGTCATGATCTCAGGGTCCTGGGATCGAGCCCCGCATCGGGCTCTCTGCTCAGCAGGAGCCTGCTTCCTCCTCTCTCTCTGCCTGCCTCTCTGCCTGCTTGTGATCTCTCTCTGTCAAATAAATAAATAAAATCTTTAAAAAAATAAATAAATAAAAATAAATAAATAAAATACAACAGAAAATCATGAGAAGACTGCTAAAATCTCCCAGCCAAGAAATGATGGTAGTCTGGAGACAGAAAGAGGCAGGTTCAAGATATATTCCATAAGTGAGCTAAAACAGACGGACTGCTGCTAGAGCACAGGAAAGTGAGTATCTACAATGAGTCCTTTATTTTTGGCTTGAGCAACCGAAGGTGCCACTTAATACAGATGGGGAACGTTTGAAAAGAAGAAAACTACAATGAAGAATTCATTCTATTTTGGCCATCTTAAGTTTAAGATGCAAGAAAGGATATAAATGCAATTCTCTTGAAAGGATGAAAAGGGATGGAAAAGAGAACATAATAAGGGAGAGTGTAAAAGAACATGAAGACGTCTCCTGTACAGGCCCATGTGTGAGTGAACAGCATGTATGGGCAGGGACCTGAGTGAGCTAGTGGAAATAAAGATGAGACAATGAGGTTTCATCTGATTGTATCGCTTTTCTCCATGAAATAGGAGACAAAGACATCAGCTGAGACTAGGGTTTCAATAGGTGAGTAAAGATTTAAGGAGAAAGAGTAGGAAAGTCAATTTACTAAGGAAATAGAGTAGGATCAGATCTCAGGGCCACGCTGAGTGCTCATGTTGAGTTTTATGGTCATGAATTTGAACTGAATGCAGCTGGGTTCATGTGGCAGAAACTGTTACTTGTCTCCTAATACTTCTCTTCTTCCTAACAGAACTCCCAGTTATTAGCTGGACATCCGATCATTCAGAATGAAGACCACACTTCCCAGCTTCTTAGCAGCCTGGTATGATGTGTTATAAACTGTGTGTAGAACTCCTATAAACTGCCCTAAAAGGAAGAGAACATGCCCTTTCCCCCTCTTCCTCCTTCCTGACAGTTAGAATATGGACCTGGCGGCTGCAGTAACCCCATAGGATCATGGAACCACCTTAAGGATGGAGACCACACACAGCAGAGCAAAAGATAGGAGCCCAGACCTCTGATGATCATGAAGTCATCACAATCACCAATTCTGGACCTTCCATATCTAGATTTTTATGTAGAAGAGAACCACCACATTTAAGCCACTGTATTTTGAGTTTTTAATCATCATCTGACCTAATCTGTGTAATACAGATTACCTGCATGCTTTTCCCTACTGATGTTTAGCTGCTAGGGTGCAGATGCAAAAGAAAATAACCACTTTCACCAGGGTTGGGATTTAGCCAAATAAGCCCCAGATAAAAAAGAGAGACAAGAAAGTGAAATGTGGGGCACCTGGCTGGCTTAGTCGGTGGAGCATGCCAACTGATCTCGCCATTATAGGTTCAAGCCCCGTGTTACGTGTAGAGGCTACTTTAAAAAAAAAAAAAAAAAACACCTTAAAAAAAATTGAGATATAGGAGAAAGTGGTTCTAGTACAGCCTAGAAACTCCATATAAAGAGAAATGGGAACAGCAGGGAGGAACAACAGAGAGAGTCAATAGAACCCCAGTTCCAGGGCGCCTGGGTGGCTCAGTGGGTTAAGCCTCTGCCTTCAGCTCAGGTCATGATCTCAGGGTCCTGAGATCGAGTCCTGCATCGGGCTCTCTCAGCAGGGAGCCTGTTTCCCCTCTCTCTCTCTGCCTGCTTCTTATCTCTCCCTCTCTGTCAAATAAATAAAATCTTTATTAAAAAAAAAAAAAAGGGGACGCCTGGGTGGCTCAGTTGGTTAAGCAGCTGCCTTCGGCTCAGGTCATGGTCCCAGCGTCCTGGGATCGAGTCCCGCATCGGGCTCCTTGCTCATCAGGGAGCCTGCTTCTCCCTCTGCCTCTGCCTGCCATTCTGTCTGCCTGTGCTCGCTCTCTCTCCCTCTCTCTCTCTGACAAATAAATAAATAAAATCTTTAAAAAAAAAAAAAAAAAAAAAAAAAAAAAGAACCCCAGCTCCACAGCACCTTCTTCATTTAGATCCTTCCACTAAATCTTACCTGTGGGTTTTATGTCACTTGGGGGAAAAAAAGGGAGTAGCAAGTAATACAGCATAAACTTTCTACCTTTCTTGACAGATGGAATTTTTCCATTATATAAAAGAATATCAAACTAACAATACAAGCCAGCACAACAACCTCATCTCCCTTTTCAAGTAACCCTTAGCTATAGTGAAAAGGAGGAGGGGTGGGAAAGCAAATAAAAACCAAAAAAGCAAACATTCAAAAGACAGAGAAATAAGCAAACAAGACAGTGTCCTCCAAAAAAGAACAAATGGAGAAGCCTATGAGGAATTATTTCCAAGTCAATCACATTGCTGTCTAGTACCAATTATTCCACTTAGTAAATTCTTAAAGTAAGACAAAGCCCAGTTGAAACAAAGCCAGAAGGAAATAGGATCACGTAAAGTCCCCAACCAGCAAACTGACTGTGTTTTAAGCTTTTGTCAGATGGACAGAACAGAACATCTCGCAGTGGTAAAATTTCCAGGCCAATCCAAAGAAGCTACATGCCTTCTTCAGCTGCAAGCCACGGACCATGGCCCCCATGACAAAAAAGATGTGACAATAAGAGCAAGGACAGCAAGTAAAGGGTGAGGCATGGGGGAACAAGGCAAAGGATATAATACTAATCAGCATCAGCAGAAAAAGGAATCACCCTCTCTCCATCTCTCTCTTCTGCATATTCTTCATAGCTTAGTGTGGGAGAATAAGCCTTGTTCCTGCCTACCTCATCAGAATGTGTCCTGTCAGTCTCTGGTTCTGGGGTAAAATGGACATAAGGACCAGAAGGAAAGTAGGATGGCAGTAACAGACCTGTGTAGTGTGGTAAGAAAAAGAGGTAGGAAGAAAGTACATGAAGGAGGGGAAAGAGGGGGAAAAAAGAAAGGGGAAATCCCACACCCATTCATCTGGATCTCCTAGTCCAGGAGAAGTGAGGGATACCTAGGGCATCAGAGACCTCAAAGGGCATGCTCATCACTGACAGAGACAATGAACTCACTCGGAATCACTTCCACTTCCTAGTCTCTCTACTGCAGGGAACTGTATGCTACTGTGTACTCCAGTCTCACTAAATTCCTAAAAAGAACCCTTCTAAGACAGAAGAAAGGCAAAGAAAAACAAGAAGGCATTAGTTAGGAGCAGTTCAAAATTCAGTTCAAGGTGCCCTTTCATTGTTCAGGCTGAGAAGAACTATTTATTTTACTAAAAAATTTCTCCTGGAAGAAATTTCATTCTACCAAATTATCCAACCCAACATCCATTTCATGATGCAAGATAAAACCCCAAAGGAAACCTTACCTTCACCAGCACATAGTCCCCAGGCTGAGCTCTGACCCTGACCTCAGAGTTATTAACGTCCTCCATCTCTACATCAGGGAAGATCACTTTAAGGTTTCCATCATTCCGGCCACACAGATCAGAAGCAGAACGTTTACTGTGCTGCAAAAAGAACAGAGAGTTATGAATCTGTCAGTCCTCAGTTCTGGGAGGACAGAAATTATGCCTTCTCTGTCTCAGATCCCTAAGGGTCTCACTTACAGAGCAGTCCTTAATCAAGGAATCACTGAAGACTGCATCTTTACTGCTGCTTCACCAACAAGGACAATGTGTGGCACACTATAGAAACTCAGGAAAGTTTTGCTGACTATACGTTAATAAATGACTCAATCAGTCTTTGATTACAGAATTACCTTTCTCAGGAATGGACTTCCAACAGTCCTAAAAGCAAGGACATATGGGTGATGCAGTTGGCAAACTGACTTTCACTATATCCAGTCTCACAGTAATCACTCAGGAATGTTCCGGGGTTGTCTTGCCTGGGTTACTTGTAACCCTAATGAACAGGCAGATATGAAGCTAGAGTCCCCAACACAATGTACAGAAGATGGGGGTCAGGAGAATTATAAAGCCAGTAGAATGGTATTAACTTCTAGAATATACAAGTTTTTCTCTTTCAGCCATTATAAAGTGACAAGAACCAAATTTACCCCCTGGCCTTAACCAGGAAACTGGACAAAATATATGAAATCATTATTCTCAGATACTGAACTACAGACCGTACAAGACTGAACCCAAAAGAAGGGAACAAATGAGATGAGCCCTCCAATGACCCCTGCATTCTGCCAGAAGGCATGTGTAACATAGAAGCATGCAAAGCAGGAAGATCTTGAGGCAGAGCACTGTGGTTCTCCCTGGATTTTGGAAAAAGAGATCAGAGTTCAGGGAGCCTGCAGTAGCTAGAAACTGCAGAGCAAGTTCTAAAGAAGAGGGAGGGAAGCAGAAAAAGAGCTATAGAAATATGCAAAGGGATCATTTAAGTCCTTGCTGAATACTGACACCTGCTTGTATAGTGAAACTCCACTGAATCAGTCAAAGAAAGTAACCTGGGAACTGTCAGCAGATGGGCTCCCAGAGCTCATCTAGACCTACCACTAAACAGTCCTCATTGATTCCTTGGAACATGCAGTAGTGTCTCCAGAAAAGCCACACCTTAATAATGAGGCTAAACTATGCTTGGGATAAAAAAGCTTTTCCTTTTTTTTTTTTTTTAACTTTTCTAACAAAGTTTAAAAATGAGTCTTGAAAGGATTAAACTCAACTGCAAATAACATAACTGCCTATCAGAACAAAGCCCAACACAAAATCCAGACCTCAAAAATGAACATCACAATGTCAAATATCCCATCAAAAATCACTAGATATACCCAGCAGAAAAATGTGACCCAGAATCAATAGAAAAGTCAATCAACAAAAACAGACCAAGAAATAACAGCAATAATGGAATTATCACAAAATAATAAACCAACTTTTATAATCAGATTCAAACGAAACTAAGTTTCAAAAGAAAACAAGAATACAGAAGGGAAGGTATTAAAAACCAAATGTAATTTATACAGATGAAAATATAATATAGAAAATTAAAAATTCAAGATAATAGCAGATTAAACACTGCCAAAGGAAAAGATAGTGAACATGAAAACAGAGCAAAAGAAATTATCCATAATGAAGCACAGAGATACAAAAGGCAGAAAAAAATGAAGTTTCAATGACCTATAGAACAACATCAAGTGGTTGGATATATAAGTAATTGGAGTCACAGAAGGACAAAAGAAACAGAACGAGTGATGGCAGGAAGCAGGAGTACAGGAAAAATATCTGAAGAGTGATAGATGAAATTCTCCAAATTTGATGAAAATTATAAACCCACAAACTAAGAAGCCTTAACACATCACAAGGAAAACACAAGGAATACACACAAAGAAAGCCATACCAAGACATCAAATTTCTAAAAACAGTGATAAAGCAAATATCTTTAAAAAGCAGCCAGAGGGGCGCCTGGGTGGCTCAGTGGGTTAAAGCCTCTGCCTTCAGCTCAGGTCATGGTCCCAGGGTCCTGGGATCGAGCCCCGCATCGGGCTCTCTGCTCAGCGGGGAGCCTGCTTCCTCCTCTTTCTCTCTGCCTGCCTCTCTGCCTACTTGTGATCTCTGTCAAATAAATAAATAAAATCTTAAAAATAAATAAATAAATAAATAAAAAATAAAAAGCAGCCAGAGGGAAAAGGTATTTTAGTTCCTAAACTAATACTACAACAGTCAGGTAAGATTTTTTTTTTAAAGATTTTATTCATTTATCTAACAGGCAGAGATCACAAGTAGGCAGAGAGGCAGGCAGACAGAGAGAGAGGTAGAAGCAGGCTCCCTACCGAGCAGAGAGCCCGATGAGGGGCTCGATCCCAGGACCCTGGGATCATGACCTGAGCCGAAGGCAGAGGTTTTAACCCACTGAGCCACCCAGGCACCCCAACAGTCAGGTAAGATTTAAAAAGACTCCCTACCCTCTCCTTACAAAACACTCACTAACAAAAGGAAAAAGAGTAACTTTTCAGTCAGCAAGCCTAGCTGACATCACCTTAATGAAATGTTCAAAATTATTATCACCAGTAATGAAACCATCACAACTGTATGCCACCCCAAAGGATACAATAGGAAGGGCACAATATCATGTCCCTAATATGCCTGCCTAAAAATATATAACCTGAATCTTACCACAAGGAAACTCTTCAAACTCAAATTAAGGAACATTCTACAAAATAATAGGCCTGGGGCGCCTGGGTGGCTCAGTTGGTTGAGTCACTGCCTTCTGCTCAGGTCATGATCCTGGAGTCCTGGAATAGAGTCCCTTATCAGGCTTCCCCATCTCTGCAGGGAGCCTTCTTCTCTATCTCCCTCTGCCACTCCCCCTACTTGTAATCCTCTCCCTCTGCCACTCCCCCTGCTTGTGCTCTCTGTCAAATAAATAAATAAAATTTTAAAAAATAAGTAAATAAATTAACACGCCTATAATCACCAAGTGTCGAGATAATGAAAGTCAAAGAAAGGCTGAGGAATTATTCTAGACTGAAGGAGACCAGATAAGACAATGCAACATATGACACTGAACTTAATCTTTTTGCTGTAAAGGACAGTTCTGAGAAAATGGAGAAACTTAAATGGGGTTGGAGGATTGGATTGCAGAAATGTAACAAGGTTAATTTCCTGATTTTGGTAGTTGCACTGTAATTATGTAGGAGAATGTTGCTGGTTTTATGAGATATATACTACAGTATTTGAGGGGGTTGAGGGCATCAGGTCAGCAAATAATTCTCTAATGAATCAAAAAAATTTTTGGTACTGTATTACAACTTTTCTGTAAGTTCATGATTGTTTTACAATAAATTTTTTAAAAGACAGTGTTCAGGTTCCGTGATTTGAACAAAACAACCATAAAAATATAAAAATATTTGAGACAAGGGGCGCCTGGGTGGCTCAGTGGGTTAAAGCCTCTGCCTTCGGCTCAGGTCATGATCCCAGGGTCCTGGGATCCAGCCCCGCATCGGGCTCTCTGCTCAGCAGAGAGCCTGCTTCCCTTCCTCTCTCTGCCTGCCTCCCTGCCTACTTGTGATCTATCTGTCAAATAAATAAATAAAATCTTTAAAAAAAAAAAATTTGAGACAAACAGAAATTAGAACACTGACTAAATATTTGACAATATTAACAAACAACTGTCAATTATTTCAGATATGACAATAGCTTTATGTTGGTTTCTTTTTTTTAAGATTTTATTTACTTGTCAGAGAAAGTGAGCAAGAGCAAGAGTGAGTGAGCAGCAGGCAGAGGGAGAAGCAGGCTCCCCACTGAGCAGAAAGCCCCATGCAGGACTCAATCCTAGGATCCTGGGATCATGACCTGAGCTAAAGACAGACAACTTCAGTTTAATCAACTGAGTCACGCAGGTGTCCCTGTTGGGTTTTTTTCTTAAAAGAGTCCTTATCTTAGGGCACGGGGTGGCATAGTCACCAGTTCTTGGTGTCCAGTTCTTGGTTTCAGCTTAGGTCCTGATCTCAGGGTTTGAGATCAAGCCCTAGATCAGGCCTGCATTGAGCTCGGAGTCCGTTTAAGTCTCTCTCCCCCTCCCCATACCCTCTCTCCCCTCTCTAAAATAAATAAATAAAGCTCTTTAAAAAAGAGTCCTTATCTTTTAAAGATATATACGCTGAAAGGTTAACTGACAAAATATTATGATATGTAAGTATAATATGTATAGGGGCACCTGGGTGGCTCAGTGGGTTAAAGCCTCCGCCTTCAGCTCAGGTCATGATCCCAGGGTCCTGGGATCGAGTCCCACATCGGGCTCTCTGCTCAGCAGGAAGCCTGCTTCCCCCTCTCTCTGTCTGCCTCTCTGCCTACTTGTGATCTCTCTCTCTGTCAAATAAATAAATAAAATCTTAAAAAAAAATTTTTTTTAAAGCATAATATGTATAATATGACATATAAGCTACTTGCTTCAAAACAATCTAATGGGGGCAGTAAAGATGGAAACAAGATTAGCCAAGATTAACACTGTACTGACAGCTGTTGAGGTTTGTTAATGGGTACACAGGCATGCATTATACCGCTCTCTCTATATCTATGTATCTTTTTAATTCCCCATAATTAAAAGGGGGGGGTGCCTGGGTGGCTCAGTGGGTTAAGACTCTGCCTTCGGCTCGGGTCATGATCTTGGGGTTCTGGGATCGAGCCCCGCGTAGGGCTCTCTGCTCTGCAGGGAGCCTGCTTTCTGCTCTCTGCCTGACTCTCGGCCTACTTGTGATCTCTCTCTCTCTCTCAAATAAATAAACACAATCTTTAAAAAAAAATAAAAAATAAAAAAGGGGGAGGAAATGTTGTACAGAGGCTCTGGAATGAGATAGACCTGACTCAAATTCTGGCTCTGCCACACTATCTGAATGGCCTTCAGGAAGTTATTCTACTTCTCTGAATCTCTGTTTCATATCATAAAAGGGCTAATAATAGTACTACCTCCAAAAACTGTGGTGGGACTCAATGTGCCAAGGACCATAAAGTGCACAGCTCCTGACAGAGAATAAATGCTTAGTATACATGAGTTACAATCATCTTCTCTGCCACTCTGGATATAGCAACCTGAAGGGTTTTTTTTTTTTAAGATTTTATTTATTTATTTATTTAACAGAGAGAATGAGAGAGAGCGCACAAGTAGGCAGAGTGGCAGGCAGAGGCAGAGAGAGAAGCAGGCTCCTGGCTGAGCAAGGAGCCCAATGTGGGACTTGATTCCAGGACCCTGGGATCATGACATGAGCCGAAGGCATGGCTTAACCGACTGAGCCACCCAGGCATCCCAATAGCAACCTGAAGTTTTATTTTTTTTTTTAAGAGTTTAATTATTGGACAGACGGAGATCACAGGTAGGCAGAGAGGCAGACAGAGAGAGAGGAGGAAGCAGGCTCCCTGCTGAGCAGAAAGCCCGGTGCGGGGTTCAATCCCAGGACCCTAGGATCATGACTTGAGCCGAAGGCAGAGGCTTTAACCCACTGAGCCACCCAGGCGGCTCAGAACCTGAAGTTTTAAACTGGCCAGGACTAAAGGAAAGAAAGTCCCTCTAAAAGAAAGTAAAGACTCCCAACTGCTAGCCCTGAAAAATCCATTTATTCTCTAGCCCCAAGTGAGTACTGGCTTATGTTATATGCATAAGAAATAATCTAATTTCAGTTTATTTAATTACCATAGGTTCTCTGTAAGCCTGATGAAGTTAGGGACACAGACTGGTAAACTCTGAGTACTTATTCATTCATTCAAAAGAGAAGTACACAGGGCAACTGGGTGGCTCAGCTGGTTAAGCAACTGCCTTCAGCTCAGGTCATGATCCCAGGGTCCCAGGATCGAGCCCCGCATCGGGCTCCCTGCTTCTCAGGAAGCCTGTTTCTCTCTCTCTCTCCCTGACTGCCGCTCCCCCTGCTTGTGCGCTCTCTGTCAAATAAATAAATAAAATCTTCAAAAGAAAAAGAAAAAATAGAGAGAGAAGTACACTTTTCTGTGCCTGACTCTGTGAGGAGAGCTGGGAATATAGTAAGACCTAATTCTTACTGGACGAAATGTAAATTGCTAATAGACATGTACATGTACAGATCTCCAGAATCACAGATGATACTCTAAATTACAAAGCATTTAGTGAGGCAAACACCCTTTGGGATATCATGTTAACTGAGCTCACCATCCATCAGCCAACTGCGAGTCTAGACCATAGGAAGATCGCCTAACCTAGATGAGCTGATCAAGTACGCGTCCTGGAAACTGGAGCTGGTGCTGAGAGACACAATTTGGGTCTGTGAATAGCTAGAACTATAATATGTAAACACACGAACTATAGGGCTGCTGTGCTCTGTAACAAAAATGAAGCAGGAAAAGCTGGTCCAAGGAGACAAGAAAGTACGAGCCTAAAGGGCTTCCTAGGCTAAGCACAGTCCTTCCTGCCCTTGGGCTCCACAAGATACCTCTGAAGTATAAAAAAAAAATTCCTTCTGGCTTAGGCTGAATGGCTTGAAGAAATTCTCACTGTTACTCACCAAAGAGTCCTAACAAACATAAATACCAGACAATTAGTAGCTCTAATGGCTACCATATCCTAAGACATGGAACAGGACTCTCCTTTCTCAATCCAGGACTTGGGAAGAGTCACATAAACGGCGCCATCTCTCTCTTTCGCCTTCTCTACAATGGCTGCAGCATATAGCTTCAGGCTCCCAAACTCACTCCCTATTCCAATCTGTTCAGTGCTCTAGTATCTAGGTTCCCAGGCCTGACTGGAGAAGCCTATAGGAACCTCAAACTTCCCAAAATGCAGTACATTTCTAAGAAAATGTGATTTATTTTTTAAAGATTTTATTTATTTATTTGAGAAAGAGAGAAAGAGAAAACACAAGTGAGGCAGAAAGGCAGAGACAGATGGAGAAGTAGGCTTATTACAGAGCAAGAAGCCTGATGCAGGACTACCCTGGTATCATGACCTGAGCCAAAGGCAGACACTTAACCAACAGAGCCAACCAGTAGTCCCAAAAGTATGATTTTTTTTTTTTAAAGATTTTATTTATTTATTTGACAGAGAGAGATCACAAGCAGGCAGAGAGGCAGGTAGAGAGAGAGGAGGAAGCAGGCTCCCTGCTGAGCAGAGAGCCCAATGCGGGGCTCGATCCCAGGACCCTGAGATCATGACCTGAGCCGAAGGCAGCGGCCCAACCGACTGAGCCACCCAGGCGCCCCCCAAAAATGTGATTTTAAAAAGGACTGAAGGAGCACATAGCTGGCTCAGTTGGTAAAGCAACTCTCAATGTCGGGTTTATGGATGAGCCCCAAAGTGCATGTAGATTATTTAAAAAAATAAACCTTCAAAAAATTAAAATATAATAAAAATTAAAAAGGATTGAAGACAGACAATAAAACTAATTCTAAAAACATACATATGGGGATGCCTGGGTGGCTCAGTTGGTTAAGCAGCTGCCTTCGGCTCAGGTCATGATCCCAGCGTCCTGGGATGAAGTCCCACATCGGGCTCCTTGCTCATCAGGGAGCCTGCTTCTCCCTCTGCCTCTGCCTTCCATTCTGTCTGCCTGTGCTTGCTCTCTCTCCCTCTCTCTCTCTGACAAATAAATAAATAAAATCTTTAAAAAAAAAAAAAAAAAAACATACATATGATACTGCTTCCAGAAAGATGGAGCAGACATACTCTTCCTAATCCTTCTGCTGCTAAGTACAAAAATATCTTTCAAGAATGAAGGAGAAATCCCGACATTCTAAGATGAAGGAAGAGAATCTACTGCCAGAGTGTCTAAAGAAAGTTCTCTGAAGGGAGAGGAAAAGATAAAAGAAGGAAGCTTGGAACATTAGGAAGAAAAAAACATAATGACACGATTACTTATGCAGAAAAGCTCAAGGAAAATGCCAAAAAACCTCCTAGAACTATTGATTTCAGCAAGGTCACAGAGTATAAGAGAAACACACAAAATTGAGTTATAGCTGTGTAATAAAATGAGCACACGAAACACCTGAAATTAAAACATACAATAGCAACTATAACAGTTTAGAAAAAAAGATACTATGGTATAAATCTAACAAAATACATACAGGATTCCTAACACAAAAACTCTGCAATCAAAGAAGATCTAAATAATTCTTCTTTGAGCCTAGGCCATGTGAAAGAACCAAGCCATAAAGGAGGCTTAGGCTTTTGGGTTTTCTAGTCTTGTGGGCCCAAAAAGGTGGTCACTCACATTAGGTCTTGGAGATGAGACTCAACGCATAGTGTATGCCATTTGGAGTGTCCATTCTGTGGAAACCAAGCAGGATGGTGGTGATGGGAGGAAGTGATCAGGAACCAAGTGGGGTAATATCGATTGTGGACAGAGCTTTGGAAGCCCAAAGAAGATCTAAATAAAAGGGAGACACAGGGGGGGCACCTGGGTGGCTGAGTGGGTTGAGCCGCTGCCTTCGGCTCAGGTCATGATCTCGGGGTCCTGGGATCGAGTCCCGCGTCGGGCTCTCTGCTCGGCGGGGAGCCTGCTTCCCTCTCTCTCTCTCTGCCTGCCTGTCTACTTGTGATCTCTCTCTGTCAAATGAATAAATAAAATCTTTAAAAAAAAAAAAAAAAAGGGAGAGACAGGGACACCTGGGTGGCTCAGTGGTTTAAGTGTCTGCCTTCAGCTCAGGTCATGGTCTCAGGGTCCTGGGATCGAGTCCGACATTGGGCTCTCTGCTCAGCGGGGAGCCTGCTTCCCCCTCTCTCTCTGCCTGCCTCTCTGCCTACTTGTGATCTCTCTCTGTGTGTCAAATAAATAAATAAAATCTTAAAAAAAAAAAAAAAGGGAGACATATTGTGTTCCAAAAAACAAACGAAAAATATATATACATATGACCTTACCCCCTCCACCAGGACTAGCTGGGTACAACCCACAGAGGCCATGTTGGCTTTTGTTGCTTCTTCTCGAAAGACAGTAATAAGTTCCTCCAAACGCCTTGATTTTACCTCTTCTGGGACATCATCTTTCAGCCTGTGATATGCCCGGGTCTTCTACAAAAAAAAAAAAAAGAGAAAGAGAGAGGTTACCAAGGACTCATAGAATTCCCTTTTTTCCCCACTCTTCTTCTTCTTCTTTTTTTTTTTTTTTTTAAGGATTTATTTTAGGGGCACCTGGGTGGCTCAGTTAGGTGTCTGCCTTCAGCTTGAGTCATGATCCCACGGTCCTGGGATCGAGCCCCACATCAGGCTCCCTGCTCAGCGGAGAGCCTGCTCCTCCCTCTCCCTCTGCTTCTCCCCCTGCTTGTGCTCTCACTCTCTGTGAAATAAAATCTTTAAAAAAAAAAAGATGTATTTATTTTAGAGAGGGGAGAGAGAAAGTATGCGTGCGTGCACAAGTTGGGGAAGAGGAGGAGGGAGACAGGAATAGAGAATCCTCAAAGAGACTCCCCTCTGAGCAGGAAGCCTGACAAGGGGCTTGATCACAAGATCCTGAGATCATGACCTGACCCAAAATCAAGTCAGATGCTTAATTGCCTGAGCCACCCAGGTGCCCTCACCCCAAAGAATCTATTCTTAAGGGACAGAGGGGGACCAAGTTCATTCCACCTCTAAGTTACAGTCATATATACAAGACCCAAGCCATGCCAGAAGGGTTCTCTAGCTCTAGGAGCATTCTGAAAGAGAAAGGTAACTATGCAGTCAAGTCACATTTTTACAAGGGTGAAATTCTAAACTTAGTACATGAAAATCAGACTCAAAATTGTATTTAATTTTGTGAGAGAGAGAGAGAGAGAGAACAAGAATGGGGGAAGCAGACGTCCCGCTGATCAGGGAGTCCAAGACAGGACTCAATCCCAGGAC
This sequence comes from Enhydra lutris kenyoni, assembly GCF_002288905.1. Classification (NCBI taxonomy): domain Eukaryota; kingdom Metazoa; phylum Chordata; class Mammalia; order Carnivora; family Mustelidae; genus Enhydra; species Enhydra lutris. The sequence continues at coordinate 25,037,946 of NW_019154090.1, read as the reverse complement.
CCCAGGATCATGACCTGAGCTGAAGGCAGATGTCCAACCAACTGAGCCATCCAAGCATCCAACACATTTTTTTTTTTAAGTTTTCTGTATACAGGTTTGTAATACCGTTGAAGAACCACTGAGCTAGATATAAGTATGGAATTATAGGAAAACCTATATATCAATGTGTGGCCATTCCACTTGTCCTTTGAGAGAAGTACAAAGACGAATGGGTTTACTCTATTTTGTCTTATTAACAAAAACTTGCATCTATTGTGCATTTACCATTACCAAACACTATTCTCACTTCAAAGGTGGAGAAACCAAGGACCTTTCTCAAGATCACACAGTTATTAAGTAAGACTGGCAGAATCTGAATGCTTGCTCTCATCCACTAGACTACTGAGGTCTCTATAACCTTAACCCTAACCTAGAAATTAGATCTCAAAGTGAACACTCATATTAATCCCCATGACGCTTCCACCACACACTGCACACCCATTCCCAAATCTAACATTAGAAAAGAATTTCTCTTGCATATTTGTGATGTCCATGGAAAAGCAGCAGCAGATTTGGAACCCAAATCTACTCTGAAGCTTCATCCCTGAAGTAATTCTGTAACAGACATAAATACATACAATAGCCCACTTACACTGCCTACAGAACAGTAGGCAGTGAGCTTTAAAAGACATGAATTAGCTTTGCTGATGGCAGCTGAGTGATGGTGGTGGCTAAGGTCATGGGATCCTTCATTCATCAATCAGCTTTCCTGAGCCTCCTGGCCACCGAGCCTCTTCAGCCTCCAGCCCAAACACAAAGAAAGCCCCCACTAAGTTGACTGAAGAGAGGAGATATGACCTGTGCAAATTCATCCCTACCATCAAGAAAATGGCAAAAGATCAGAACTACCCCTCCTCTGCAGGAATTACACATTACTCTCCCCTTCCTTCCTCATCTCCTTCCGCTTTATATTCCTGGGAATCCATGTACAGAGAAGCTCTCTAGTGGCTATAAGTGGGTTCACATGGCCTAAAAAATGAAAACTAAAATAGCTGAGGATGGCTAGAAGGACAACAAGGTGCATCTGTGAAACAATGCACATCTGTACACCAAAAAAGTCCTGCATGATTTTAGCTTTCCTATAAGAAGAATAGCATCCCTACCTGCACATTCAAATTCTAAACGATCTAAACATATTTAAAATATTTTAATGAAAATAATGTCACAAGCAATCCATTTTCATCTCAAACCACTGAACTGTATAAAACAGTAGACAGGTTGATTAAATCAAAAATAAAGAAATGAGTGGTAAGATCCTCGTGGCTTCTCAAGAACTGCCTTGCTGCCACTTTCTTTTCTCCCCAGTTGTCTACAATCAACCAGAAACCAGTCAGAAATTCTGTTGTATCACAGAAGTAGCTTCTCCTGCATCCCAAGAAAGGCTTACCTGTCTCATACTGTAAGCAAAAAGGAAGCCCATGTTGTACTGAACTTCCCGAAGCAAAGACACCGTCTGGAGGTGATCTTCCTCCGTCTCACCACAAAAGCCAGCAATGAAATCACTGCTGAGGCTCACTCCTGCAACGAATAACAAAGGACAACATGTCACTGCTGCCTACCTTCAAGAGAGGCCTTTGGCACTTGTGGGCTACAAAGGGTGGGACAGCAATAGTAAACTTTCCCTGGGGGTGCTCAGCTCATGTGCAAGTGAAACAAAATAGTCGTTACAGAGCAAGATGGGCTAGGCCTGCTTATCCAGAATGTTCCCATGCCAGTTCCCATCCTTTCAGGGCACCTGGCTGGCTCAGTTGGTTAAGTGTCTGACTCTCGGTTTCGGCTTGGTTCATGATCTAAGGATCATGAGGTCGAGCCCTGTGTGGGGCTCTGTGCTCAGCACTGTCTGCTTCTCCTTTTCCCTCTGATTCCTCCCCTTGCATGCAGCACTCTCTCCCTCTCTCTCAAATAAATAAATAATTCTTTATAAAACAAATAAATCTTGGGCGCCTGGGTGGCTCAGTGGGTTAAAGCCTCTGCCTTCGGCTCAGGTCATGATCTCAGGGTCCTGGGATAGAGCCCCACATCGGGATCTCTGTTCAGCAGGGAGCCTGCCTCCCCCATCTCTCTGCCTGCCTCTCTGCCTACTTGTGATCTCTATCAAATAAATAAAATCTTAAAAAAATAAAATAAAATAAATAAATCTTATATAAAGTTTTTTAAATAGGGGGACCTGGGTGGCTCAGTCATTAAGGATCTGCCTTCAGTTCGGGTCATGACCCCAGGGTCCTGGGATCAAGCCCGGCATCAGACTACCTCCTCAGTGGGAAGGCTGCTTCTCCCTCTCCCACTCTCCACCTGTGTTCCCTCTCTCGCTGTGTCTTTCTCTGTCAAATAAATAAATAAAAATCTTTAAAAAAATATAAGTAAAAATTTATATCTTTAAAAAACATACCTTTGAAACCAATTTCATACAACGTTTAAGACTATAGGAACAATAACTATTGGTCATTAAATACTAAGTGCTACGCTTTCCTATCTATTTAATTTAATCTATGTAATTATTCCCACAATCCAATGAGGTACTATCAACACTATTTTACATATATATATGTGTGTGTGTGTGTGTGTGTATGTATATATATATATATATATATATATATATATATATATATATATTTGTTTTTTTAAAGTAAACTCTATGCCACACATGGGGCCTGATCTCATAACCCTGAAATCAGGGGTCCCATGCTCTACTAAGCCAGCTAAGTGCCCCTTACTAACTCTATTTTATAGATGAGGAAACTGCAGCCCAGAAAACCTCCACACTATCCTGCCCCTCCAAAATGAAACTATGCATAATTCAAGTTACAATAATAAGAAATTTGGAAACAAATGTAGATACTGTCAACCAAATCTAAATTAAAAAGACTACAAAGTTAGGTCCTGGGATCAAGCCCCGCATTGGGCTCAGCAGGAAGCCTGTTTCCCCCTCTCCCACTCCCTCTGCTTGTGTTCCCTCTCTCCCTATGTCTCTCTCTGTCAAATAAATAAACAAAATCTTAAAAAAAAAAAAAAAAAGACTACAAAGTAATTTTATTAGGAGATAAGGGAAAGAGAAAAAGGAGTAAGAGTTCAGATAATAGGAAAGGAATTACCTCTAAAAATATGTACATTTTTAAAGATACCAATTGTCCCCAAATTAGAACTAATTTAGACCAAACTACCTTTGCCAGCTAACAAGAAAGATCAAGGTCTGCCCATATGTCCAGAAACATGAAGAATATAGAAATCTCTTTCACCTTGAGGTCACAAACTGATCCATACTTTTGTGCACATCTAACAAGACCAACACATTAAAAAACCAGAGAGGAGTAAAATGAGAGAAAGAGAAAAATGAAGAGGAGCAAAAGCAGCATGAAGGGTGTCATAAGGCAGCGTCAAAACAAAAACTCTGTGGCCACTGGTAGAGTGATGTGCTCGACAGAATATTTCTTAAACGTACCTGGGATAGATTCTCTGATATGATGAATTAACTCCATGTAAGCTTCTCTTGAATATCTGCAATAAAGAACAAGAAGAAAAGGCTTAGATGAACCAATCTTCTTTAAAGGAATGCTACAAAAAGATAACGCTACGAATCACCACATATAACCACTTCTCAACCACATAGGACAGTACAAAAGTAGGTTAAAGTACACAAGAGTCCTTTTGATCCAAATCCTGTAGTATAACCTAATCTATAGCCGACAAATCTTTAATTCAAGACATACATTATTTTAAATAGCCTTTTTAAAAAATAAGTAGAGGGTACCTGAGTGGTGCAATAGGCTAAGCGACAGACTCTTGGTTTCAGCTCAGGTCCTGATCTGTGTCATGAGATTAAGCCCTATGTCAGGCTCCATGCTCAAGGAGTCTGCTTGAGATTCTCTCTCCCTCTCCCTCTGCCCCTCCCACTCATGCTCTCTCTCTCAAATAAATAAATCTTAAAAAAAAAAGTAAATAGTCTTTTTTTATTTAGTGAGGACAGATTAAACACTTTAGAGGATCTCTAAAACTGCTCTAAAATAGTGGAAAACAAGACAAGGCACTAGTTCCATATGGGTTGCCATTTGTCACCTCACCCTTTCAGTCTTACCTCTGCAATACATATTAGTCCCAAAGTAAGTGAACAGAGATATGTTTAAATTCCAAGACTTAAAAAGCTTTAATGTTAAAAGCTACAGGATTCCAATTTCAAAAGGAATGTACCACACAGTTCATGCTTAATAAAAAATGTGCTGGGGGGCCTGGATGGCTTAGTCAGTTGAGCATCTGACTGTTTTTGGCTCAGGTTGTGATCTCAAGGTCATGAAATCAAGCCCTGCGTTGGGCTCTGCACTCAGTACAGAGTCTACTTAAGACTCTCTTTTCCCTCCATGTGTGCCCTCTCTATATAAAATAAATATAAATCTTAAAAAGAAATACTAAACAAATGACATGAGTGATTCAGTCCTTAGTCTGTATTTCTGGAGTAAACAGAAGCAAGTTATTATGTCCATGAGTTTATCAATAGAACAGATATTTATTGAGCAGTTACTATGTGCCACACACTATACTAGGTCCTTAGACATGGTGTGGTCCTTAAGAAAACATGGAAAGGTGCAGAATGCCCCATCCCCAAGTTAAGTCTGACCCCCTCCGCATAGCCTCCAATACACGGCTGCTTCCACTCTGGGCTGGTAGGTGAATCTGTTTACAGATGTTGTCTCTCTCATCAATCAGCTGTAGAACCTGATCAGATAGAACATAGTAAAGGCCATCAAAATCTCACCAAAGTATCCTGCAGAAAAGAATACCACTCCCACTGTTTCTCTACCAAGGTTAATTTTCAAGTAATTAATAGGCCAATTAAACCAAACACATGAATTACCCAAATCCTTTACTTTTACTCAAGCCATGTTATCTGTCCCAGACATTTCACCTGATGGCATTTCTGCTTTCAAAAAGTGAAGCAAGCAAGCAGAGGTCAAATTCAAGCCATGGGGTGACAGAGCCAAGACAAGAAAAATGGTATTTGTTTCATACTATTTCTTCCAAACTAATTAACCACTTCCAAACTAATTAACCACTTTAAAAGACACCATCAAGGGATGCTTGGGTGGCTCAGTTGTTAAGCGTCTGCCTTCGGCTCGGGTCATGATCCCAAGACCCTGGGACTGAGCCCCCCATCTAGCTCCCTGCTCAGTAGGGTAGGGATCCTGTTTCTCCCTCTCCCTCTAACCCTCCCCTGCTCGAGCTCTCTTTCTCAAATAAATAAAATCTTTAAAAAAATTAAAATTAAGATAAAAAAATAAAAGACCATCAAGAAGGGGCGCCTGGGTGGCTCAGTGGGTTAAGCCTCTGCCTTTGACTCAGGTCATGATCTCAGGGTCCTGGGATCGAGCCCCACATCGGGCTCTTTGCTCAGTGGGGAGCCTTCTTCCTGCCCCCCCACACCTGCCTCTCTGCCTACTTGTGATATCTCTCTCTCTCTCTCTGTCAAATAAATAAATAAAATCTTAAAAAAAAAAAAA
>NW_019154090.1:24988819-25032318 GCF_002288905.1 Enhydra lutris kenyoni | reverse complement strand
AAAAAAAAAAAAAAAGAAACTGGAAGTAGGGGCACCTGGGTGGCTCACATGGTTGAGCGGCTGCCTTTGGCTCGGGTCATGATCCCACAGTTCTGGGATCAAGCCCCACATCGGGCTCCTTGCTTGGCTCCTGGCTCTGCCTGCCTGCCACTCCCCCTGCTTGTGCTTTCTCTCTTTCTCTTTCTCTGTGTCAAATAAATAAATAAAAATCTTTAAAAAAAGAAAAAGAAAGAAAGAAAAGAAAAGAAAAAAAAGGGGCGCCTGGGTGGCTCAGTGGGTTAAAGCCTCTGCCTTCGGCTCGGGTCATGATCCCAGGGTCCTGGGATCGAGCCCCGCATTGGGCTCTCTGCTCAGCGGGGAGCTTCTTCCTCCTCCTCTCTCCTCTCTCTGCCTGCCTCTCTGCCTACTTGTGATCTCTGTCTGTCAAATAAATAAAATCTTCAGGGAAAAAAAAAAAAAAGAAACTGGAACTAGGTGTGGCACCTGGCTGGCCCAGTAGGTGGAGCGTGCAAACTCTTGATTTCAGGGTTGTGTTCGAGCCCCACACTGGGTGTGGAGATCACTGAAAAAGAAAATCCTTAAGGGGCACCTGGGTGGGGGCACCTGGGTGGCTCAGTGGGTTAAAGCCTCTGCCTTCGGCTTGGGTCATGATTCCGGGGTCCTGGGATCAAGCCCCAAATTGGGCTCTCTGATCAGTGGAGAGCCTGCTTCCTCCTCTCTCTCTGCCTGCCTCTCTGCCTACTTGTGATCTCTGTCAAATAAATAAATAAATCTTTAAAAAAAAAGCGGGGGGAGGGCACCTGGGTGGATCAGTCAGTTAAGTGTCCAACTCTTGATTTCAGCTCAGGTCATGATCTCAGGGTCCTGGAGTTGAGCCCTGTGTCAGATTCTGCACTCTTCAAAGAGTCTGCTTAAGAGTCTCTCTCTCCTTCTCCCACCATCCCTCCCTCACTTGCACACTCAAAAATAAATAAAGCTTTTTTTTCTCCTAAGATTTTATTTATTTTATTTGACAGAGAGAGAGAGATCACAAGTAGGCAGAGAGGCAGACAGAGCGGGAGGGGGAAGCAGGCCCCCTACTGAGCAGGAAGCCCCATGCAGGGCTCGATCCCAGGACCCTGAGATCATGATCTGAGCCGAAGGCAGAGGCTTAACCCACTGAGCCACCCAGGTGCCCCTAAAATAAATAAATCTTTAAAAAATAAAATCTTTAAAGAAACTAAAACTAAGAAAAAATATTTGAAAAAATATATTGACAAAGGATTTATATCATGAATACATGAAGAACACTTACAGCTCAATAAAAAGACAATCCAGAGGCGAAAAGGTTGGGGTGGGCCAAAAGAGATTTCACCAAAACAACAACAACAAAAAAACTAAATTAAAAAAAAAAAAAGGTTTCACATGTGGGCTATACACTCCATGCATTGCTAAGGCACTTTGATAAGTGCCTTACATTATACCTTTAATTTTTTTATACATTATACCTATTTCCCAAAAACCCAAAGCAGGAGGTTATTATTAGTCCCATTTTACAGATGAAGATGACAACCTGACCCTGATGAACTTGAAGATAAATTTTTTTAAATATATCAATCCCATATCTGCCCACCTTGGTGGACTTTAAATCTTTGGTGAAATTAAAGGGCAATACAGCAATACACAAGATGCCCTGAGTAAGACTCAAGGACTGCTGCCTCCCACTGGGTCCAGCCTTTGGCATACTTAAGAATGCCACCTAGGGTCACCTGGGTGGCTCAGTGGGTTAAGCCTCTGCTTTTGGCTCAGGTCATGATCTCAGGGTCCTGGGATAGAGCCCTGCATCAGGGTCTCTCTGCTCAGCAGGAAGCCCACTCCACCCACCCACCCCCGCCTGCCTCTCTGCCTACTTGTAATCTCTCTCTGTCAAATAAATAAAGTCTTAAAAAAATTTTAAAGGGGTGCCTGAGTGGCTCAGTGGGTTAAAGCCTCTGCCTTCAGCTCGGGTCGTGATCCCGCAGTCCTGGGATTGAGCCCCACATCAGGCTCTCTGCTTAGCGGGGAGCCTGCTCCCCCCCCCCCCCCGACTGCCTCTCTGCCTACTTGTGATCTCTGTCAAATAAATAGATACAATCTTTAAAAAAAAAATTTTTTTTTTTAAAAGGATACTGATAACAGCTTGGCACAGTTCTCTGCCGATACTCACCTCATCAGGAAAGTCTTTGGGGTGGGGAGAGGTAAAACGGATCCTCATTTCAGGATCTACTCTGGAGACCTGATCCAGAAGGTGAGCAAAACGAAGGCCCCCTTGCTTGGGTTTATAGTTGGTAGAAAAGCCACGGCTGAGGTTAGTAGACACAGCATTGTTGAATTGGACCTCTGAACTGTCCCGAAAACTATTAACATTCTGACCAAGAAGTGTCACTTCTTTCAGCCCCTAAAAAAGGAAAAATAAATACATCGGAAGCAAATTAAAACTTTTTTCGTAGTTTCATTGAAATTAGCTGACCCTACCAAGAGCCATCCATAAATGTATTCTATTCTGTCTTTTTTTTTTTTTTTAAAGATTTTATTTATTTATTTGACAGAGAGAGATCACAAGTAGAGAGGCAGGCAGAGAGAGAGAGGGAAGCAGGTTCCCTGCTGAGCAGAGAGAACCCGATGCGGGGCTCGATCCCAGGACCCTGAGACCATGACCTGAGCCGAAGGCAGAGGCTTTAACCCACTGAACCACCCAGGTGCCCCTCTATTCTGTCTTTAACCCAATAATTTCACATTTGGCATCTTGTCTGAAGAACTCAACTTCAGAATTTCTAAAATCTTAAATAAAAATTAGCTTCAAAGCATTTTTTAGAGTAGCAAAAACCTGGACACAAACTCAATGTTCAATAATAATGGTTAATTTGTAACACAACAAATCAAATTCTGACAGCATTCTGCCAGTTGAATATTATATAATCACTGCCTATGAAATACTCTTCCCAAAATATTTAGCCTAATTTGAATCAAGCTTTTACACCTAACTTCCAATGTGTACCAGAATTCAGAGGAATATTTTAAATGACAACATGAAGAAGCAATCAGACAAATCCAGCAATATCTGATCTCTTCAAAAACTTAATGTATCATTTAAAGCAAACAACAAAAAACTGAAAGTGTTGTTTTAAATTAAGAGGGACTGAAGAGGGACGCCTGGGTGGCTTAGTCGTTAAGCCTCTGCCTTTGGCTCAGGTCATGATCTCAGGGTCCTAGGACTGAGTCCCACATTGGGCTCCCTGCGCAGTGGGAAGCCTGCTTCTCCCCTCCCACTCCCCCTACTTGTGTACCCTCTCTTGCTGTTTGTCAAATAAATAAATAAAATCTTTAAAAAAAAAAAAAAAAAGAGGGATTGAAGAAATATAAAAACCAAATAAAACAAATCTTGATTGGATCTTGGTTTAAAAATTTTTTTAAAAATGATATTTTTGGACAGAGGTACCTGGGTAGTTCAGACAGTAAAGCATCTGCCTTTGAATCAGGTCATGATCCCGGAGTCCCAGGATTGAGCCCCATGTCAGTCTCTATGCTCAGCAGAGAGTCTGCTTCTCCTCCTCCCTCTGCTCTTCCCCATTTGTGTTCTCTCTCTCTCTCTCTCTCAAATAAATAAATAAAATCTTTTAAAAAAAAAAAAAAAAAAGGTATTTTGGACAATTAAGAAATTTTTAGGAGCCCCTAGCTGACTCAGCCGGGTAGAGCTTGGGACTCTTGGGTTGTGAATTTGAGCCCCACAGTGGGTGTAAAGATTACTTAAAAATAAATAAACTTAAAACAAAAAAAAAAGAAATTTGGGAGCACCTGGTAGCTCAGTTGGTTAAGCGTCTGCCTTCGACTTGGGTCATGAGCCCCACATTGGGCTCCCTGCTCAGGGGGAGTCTGCCTCTCCCTCTGCCTACTGCTCCCCTTGCTTGTGCTCCCTCTCTAATAATAAAGTATTTTTTTAAAAATAATAGTATACAGAATGTCTCTATCCTGATGAGTAGTTCTGGTACTATGGGGGAGTTGGAAGGGGAGAGGAGACGACTTGAGACCAGGAAGCACGTGGAAAGGAGGGGTATGGAGAAGACCTCACAGTGCCTGTGAGCAGCCGGGGAGCAAAGCAGGGAACTGAGAACTGGGGAATGGGAGATGAGAAGAGAGCAGTGCTAGAGTGTAAGAACAGAGACAAACTGCTGACTGAAAAATGGAGCAGGGGCTGGCTCCCACAGTTCTTGAGCAAGCAAGGAAGGAAAGAGGGAGACTCTAGTGGAGGAAAAGCTCCATATTCCCAACTACATCCTCCTCTTCAGCGCTAAAAGATCCAGGCCTAGAGTTAGCGGTGACCAGCTCCCAACAGGAAGAAAATAGCAATTATCTCCCCTCCGGCCTCTGCTGGGATTCACTAACCTCATCTATTCTCTGTCCCTCAACTAGCAAGCTGGCTCTGTGATAAAATGAGGAAGATATCTGGGAAGTTTCCCTAGAATGGACAAATAAATCATTCTCTGAAAATTTACTATATGCCAGGTAGTTTAAAAACATTTAGGGGCAGGGCACCTGCGTGGCTCAGTCAGTTGAGGGGCCAACTCCTGATTCTGGCTCAGGTCATGATCACAGGGTCCTGAGATCAAGCCCTCAGGTGGGCTCCACGCTCAGTGGGGAGTCTGCTTGAGATTCTCTCCCCTTCCCTCTCCCTCTACCCCTTTCCTTTCTCTCAAATAAACAAATCTTTAAAAAAAAAAAAAAAAAAAATTATGGCACCTTGGTGGCTCAGTCAGTTGAGTATTGATTCTTGGTCTCAGCTCAGGTCATAATCTCAGGATTATGAGATTGAGCCCACGTCAGGCTCCACACTTAGCGCCGAGTTTGCTTATGATTCTCTTTCTCCCTCTCCCTATGCAACTCCCCTTCCTCATGCATTCTTTCTCTAAAAATAAATAAATCTTTAAAAAAAAAAATTAAACTACATGGGCACCTGGCTGACTCAGTTGGTACAGCATGTGACTCTTGATCTCAGGGTTGTGAGTTCAAGCCCCAGGCTGGGTGTGGAGATTTCTTACAAAAGAAAGAAAGAGAGAAAGAGAGAAAGGGAGAGAGGAAGGAAGGAAAGAAAGGAAAGGAAGGAAAGAAAAGAAAAAAAAGAAAGACATTTAAACTACAACAATCTTCCCAAAAACCCAGCAAGAAAGTTACTATTTTATCTTCTTTTCATAGACTGGGAAACTGTGTTTCAAAGATAATAGTTGAGTGACCAAGGCACCAAACCAGAGAATGGTATAGCCAGAATTCGTACTCAGTCATCTGATTCTAAACTCATGCTCTCTCCATTCCACTGTGCGGCCTCCTAAACAAACTTCACATGGATCTGCCCATAATTCATAAGCAGCAAATCAAAGACATGTACCCAGGTATTTCTTTCCAGCCAGGTATGGGTTCTAAACCTACACGGCTTAGAGACAGAACAGGCAGCAAAACAAGAAAGGTTGTTCTCATCCCCCTAAAAACACGTTTACAAGACAAAAGCCTAGAGAACTTTTCACCTGCTCTGAAAGCTTCCTCACTTCCTCTAGAATGGAAGCAACAGGCCGACTCCTCTCCCGGCCACGTGTGAAAGGAACAATGCAGTAGCTGCACATGTTGTCACATCCTCGCATGATAGACCTGGGGAGAAAAGCACCAAAACTTCATAACAGGAATAGGATGCCTTGCTCCACCCAAGGAGCAAGTCATAGCTCCCTTGGCATTATCCTTTGACTCTGAATCCTCTGGGCACCATACTTGCACTGGACCAATCTGAGACATATTTTAAGGCAAACATTTTTTGTCTTTAAAAACTAGGGGCTCCTGTGTGGCTCAGTCGTTAAGTGTCTGCCTTTGGCTCAGGCCATGATCCCAGAGTCCTGGGATCCCCTGCCCTTAACATTATTTTAAAAGTGAGAAAGGAGGGGCGTCTGGGTGGCTCAGTGGGTTAAGCCTCTGCCTTAGGCTCAGGTCATGGTCTCAGGGTCCTGGGATCGAGCCCTGCATTGGGCTCTCTGCTCAGCGGGGAGCCTGCTTCCCCCTCTCTCTCTGCCTGCCTCTCTGCCTACTTGTGATCTCTCTGTCAAATAAATAATAAAATCTTAAAAAAAAAAAAAATTAAATAAATAAATAAAAGTGAGAAAGGAGGAGTGCCTGAATGGCACAGTCTTTTGGGCATCCAATTCTTGGTTTTGGCTCAGGTCATGATTTCAGGGTTGTGAGATTGAGCCCCTTGTTGGGCTCTGCACAGAGTCTGCTTGGGACTCTCCCTTTGTCCCTCCTCACCTCCAGCCCCCACCCACCCCCAGCTCATGCACCTGAGCTCTCACTCTCTCTCTACACCCCCTCTCAAACAGAAAGAAATAAAAGTGAGAAAGGAGAAGTTCACTCCTTGTCTCTTGCACGATATCTCACACGAAGGCTGAAGTAGCACTGGGGCTTGTCTGGACTGGCATGACATCGGCATAGGTCTCATCCAGAGAGAGCAGCACGTTGGCAGCTTGTTGGCCTGAATCGGCAACAGCCAGCAGACGAGGAAGGTCCCGATAGGCATCTGGACCGGCCAAAATATCCACCATTTTCTCCCTGTTGAGAATCTCCTCCTTCAATCTCTCAGCCATGCAGCCTGGGAAGGAAAAGAAAATGAGCACCTATTCCCAAATTCATCTGGTCCCACGTCTACTTCTCTGTACACATTACCTCCAGCTAGGATCAGAGCCAAGGGCACAGAAACTTCTCTGAGAGTTGAGCATCATCACTCCTCAAATTTACCCAATACTTCCATAGCACTAGAACCTGCATCTTCCTAAACAAGAAAACCACAGGAAGCAAGCAACTAAAGAAATTCAATTAAATGCCCAGAAAAAATTAGCCATCGCCCAAAGACATTTCTAGACATGAACATTTTTTCAATTGAAATTTACTTCAAACTCCAAACAAAAACTTTTTATTCAGGAACCTATTAAAAAAAAAAAAAAGCTTACATACAACTGTACTTATATCCTTTATCCCTTTTCTTACCCATAATACTTGCTAAGACCTTTAAGAAATGAATTAACCATCTATGCTGCTATCCTCTGTATCCTAAAAAACCACTGTTTATCAGTAAGGCTATAGAATTTCAAAACATAGGGGCAGCTGGGTGGCTCAGTCAGTTAAGCATCTTGACTTTGGCTCAGGTCATGATTTCAGCATTCTAGCATCAAGTCCCACGCTCAGGAGGGGGTCTGCTTCTCCCTCTCCTCCTTGACCACTCAATGCTCTCTCTCAAATAAATAAATAAAATCTTTAAAGAAAAAAGAAGGGCTCAAGTGGTAAATTTTATGTTATGTGTATTTTACCATAATAATAAAACAAAGTATTGGGGGGATTTCTGAAATTCCTAACAAAGATATAGCCAGGGGCTTCTATAATGAAGAAACTGATATAAAACATTCAGTTAATCCTTCCAACCTCCTACTTCACTTAGTACATTAATCTGTTTAACAGGATATGCTCCAACCATGTTTGGACCCTTCATCAAGAGAAATTAATTTAATTATTCCAAAATGAACAGTCTGTTTTAAAATTAAATACATTAACAAAATTCTGGGACCAAAAGGGCATAGAATATTCATTTTTGAAATATGCTTCCCAGCTATCTAGATCAGAGCTGTCCAACGAACTAAGATGATGGAAATGTTCTTTATCTGTGCTGTCCAAACTGGTAGCCACTAGTTAGATGTGGCTACTGAGCAGTCAATATGTGGTTTGTGAGAATGAAGAAGGAATTTTTAATATTATTTCATTTTACTTATATTTATTTAAGATTTTATTTATTAAGAGAAAAACAGAGAGAGAGAAAGAGAGCGCTTGAGCGGGGTGAGGGGCAGAAGGAGGAGTAGACTCCCTGCTGAGCAGAGAGCCCAATGTGGGGCTCAATCCCAGAACTTCGGGATCATGACCTGAGCCAAAGGCAGATGCTTAACCAACTGAGTCACCCAGGCACCCCTTAAATTTATTTTTTTAAGATTTGTTTTTTTGGTTTTGTTTTGTTTTGAAGATTTTATTTATTTATTTGACAGACTGAGATCACAAGCAGGCAGAGAGGCAGGCAGAGAAAGAGGGGGAAGCAGGCTCCCTGCTGAGCAGAGAGCCCCATGTGGGGCTCAATCCCAGGGCCCTGAGATCATGACCTGAGCCAAAGGCAGAGGCTTAACCCACTGACCCACTCAAGCGCCTCCCCCCCTTTTTTTTTTAAGTAATCCCTACACCCAACATGAGACTGGAATTCACAATCCCAAGATCAAGAGATGCATGCTCCACCAACTGAGCCAGCCAGGGGCCCCTAATTTTCATTAAATTTAAATAACCATTTAAATAACTAGTGGCTACCACACTGGTCAGTGCAGATGTAGATCTTCACCTGGGCATACATCAGGAGTCAAAATGAAAGGTGCCTTTACTGTAAATTCATGCTGTTCTTTCAGACTCCAAACTCTCTCCTATCCATAACTCTATGCTGCCATAAGCCACATTAGAGTCTAGGAAGGACAGACCACTTTCTGAGTACCTATTACTTCAAGGCACTATGAAAAGCCCTTTTATGAGCTTCAGTTCATTTAATCCTATAGTCTCTGCCATCAAATATAAGAGTTACATGAGGTGTACAACAACTCTTCACACACTGGGAATCCAGCCTCTAAGGGTTTCCCAAGTGTGAAAACACAAAATCTGCAAATTACCGGATACCTAGAATCCCAATCCTCAGAGGTACTCGAGAGCGGAGCCGTTTTGTCTTCAGGGCTTTAAGCTGATGTAAACGATTCCAGATGGTCTGCTCAGCCTTCTCCCTGCAAAGATCAAGAGGTAGAACTCAACCTGAAAATAAACTACAGCACAAGCTAAAAGAGTACAATAATGGAAATAAAATAAAAACAAACTTCAACCCTTTAAATGAATGTCTATCTTTTAGGTTAAGGGAAGAAAGGCAGGGAGCCAACCAAGGAAGCACCACTTCCTTCCAGCTTCTCCAAACCTGACAAGCCCAAACTCAGAAACAATGTACTTGACAAAGCCTCACAGAGTTTGTCCACCCTTTAACTGCCCTATCACTTTAACTACACTTTTCCCTGTAGTTAGCAACTTCTCTTTTTTTGTTTGATTTTTTACATAGTGCTTTCTGCCAGATGTTAGAGCTATTTGTGTATCTGCCTTAGTTCCCATATCAAACCAAGCTCCTTAAAGCCAGGCTCCACAGAAGAAGGGTTCATTTCTGAATCTCCCAAAGCCATGTAGGTCAGTGTCTTACAGCACAAACACTTATATTAACACTAAGGAAACATTAACACTAAAATGCCTTGTACACAGAAACAAAGCAGGAAATAATATGTTCACTTCTGATGGATGCCACCATCTCTGCACCAACTGCACCCGAACCTTTTCACGAATATGTGCCATTACCTGCAAGAGAAACCTTAGGAAAAGTTGGTTGCCTCAGCAAACTCTCGGTTTCCTCATCTATAACACCGGTAATAATAACACCTATCTCATAGGGCTGTTGTGAGAATTAAATTAGTTAGTGCATGTACAGTGCTCAGCACAGGACCTGATACAGAGTACATGCTCAGCAAACGTCAACTTTGTTCTATCATTGCTATCTCCACTGCTGTAAAATCACAAGTCCACTGACTGATTGCCACAGGTCTGCCGGCCTGGCACTGTTAACTCTGGCGTAAAATATATTCACTCTCTAGATAAAGAACAAATTCTCACCTGATAGAACATGTGACAAGGAGGATCACATCAGCCTGAGTGGAAAGCAACGGAAAAAAAGGGAAAATTATGATCTTTGAACTCTGCCTTGTAGAATCACTATCCATTTATTTTTTTCTTTATCACTGTGGTAAAACATACATAGCATAAAATTTACCATTTTAACCATTTTTAAGTGTACAATTCAGTAGCATTAAGTACATTCACACTGTTGGTACAACCATGACCACTATTAAGCTCCAGAACCATTTCATGTTCCCTAACTAAAACTCCGTACCCATTAAACACTAACTCCCATTCCCCCTCCACCTCCCAGCCCATTGTGAACTTAGTTCCTTGCCTAAAAGTGAGCACCACCATAAAAGTTTCAAAAATAACTGGAACAAAAATACACCTTAGTTCCATGCTATGCGTTTTACTCAAGGGAACTCACTCTTGCCAGGCCATACCTTATTTCTGAAGCTACATCTGAAAACTGGCACAAATGCAGTCTCACCCAGGCCCAGAAAACAATGAAAGCAGAAAATGCACGTACCTCTTGGAGGTTCCTGGTCCGCAAGTAACCACTCTTCTGTAAGACAGACCAGGCTATCTCTGTGTCATT
The DNA here is from genome assembly GCF_002288905.1 of Enhydra lutris kenyoni. Classification (NCBI taxonomy): domain Eukaryota; kingdom Metazoa; phylum Chordata; class Mammalia; order Carnivora; family Mustelidae; genus Enhydra; species Enhydra lutris. The sequence goes on along the minus strand of NW_019154090.1, from coordinate 25,021,946 downwards.
CACGTTCATCTGGCAGCCGTAGGTCTCCAGGTAGACTGCAACGAGAGGGGGATTCCACAATAGGTAAACTAAAAGGGACCACATGTCTCAAAAGGTCTCCTTCCCAAATGCCCCAGAAACATCTGAGGCAACTAGTCATCCACTAAATCCCGCTGCCTCAATTCTAAGACAACATTAAGTTCCAGGTCTACCCCCAAATTAATGACAGCCTTTCAGAACAAAAGAAATACCACATTACGGGGCACCTGGGTGGCTCAGTGGGTTAAAGCCTCTGCCTTCGGCTCAGGTCATGATCTCAGGGTCCTGGCATCAAGCTCCACATCGGGCTCTCTGCTCAGCAGGGAGCCTGCTTCCCTCTCTCTCTCTCTCTCTCTCTCTCTGCCTGCCTCTCTGCCTACTTGTGATCTCTGTATGTCAAATAAATAAATAAAATAAAATAAAGAAATATTACATTACATACATACATAATTACAGGCCATATCATTTAAAATACAGGAGAAATATGCACCTGCGAGTCAAAGCAATATGGTTATAAAAACAATTAGAAAAGGGAGGACTAGCTAATAGTGCTGAGTATCAACTTGGGGGAAAATTTTAAATCCATACATTATACCCCTCCTTCTCACAATGAAGTTCTCCAACCTCTGAAGGGAGCAGCAATGGCCAGAGGGCACACAAAGCCAGAAAATAAAAATGAGGTTACTTCCTACAGTAATTTCAAACAAACATATTGAAACAAAAGCAAGCACTGGGGCGGCTAGCTGGCTCAGCTGACAGAGCATGCAACTCTTGATTTCCAGGTTTTAAGGTCAAGCCCCAGGTTGGGTGCAGAGATTACTTAAAAATAAAATCTTTAAAAAAAAAGAAAGAAAGAAAGCATGGCTGTATTATGATGTAAAACAGATTTGCATCAAGTTTTAAGAACATCAACTTCATACTCTGGCAAGTCCTTTGAAATTATATTCCTACATCAATTCCTGCCCCCACCCAGTACCTTTTAATCAACAGACCCAAATAAAGTCCAAATGAAGTTAAAAGTTCATGACAAAAAAATCATATGAAAACCAACATAGAACAGCAGTAACTTATATAATAAAGAAACAAACAACAGAATTTTTTTAAACCTTCCTTGGCTCACTTTCCTGGTCTTTAAAAAAAAAAAAAATTACGTCAGAACTGAGGGGAACAACAAATATACATATTTACATATATGTAAAGGACTACAAAATATCTAGCAGGAGGGGCGCCTGGGTGGCTCAGTGGGTTAAGCCTCTGCTTTGAGCTCAGGTCATGATCTCAGGGTCCTGGGATCAAGCCCCGCATCGGGCTCTCTGCTCAGCAGGGAGCCTGCTTCCGCCTCTCTCTCTGCCTGCCTCTCTGCCTACTTGTGATCTCTCCCTCTGTCAAATAAATAAATAAAATCTTTAAAAAAAAAAAAAATATCTAGCAGGAGTCACAAGATGTACATACTCCTTCATTTACTAGTTTAATTCCTAGATATTTGTCCTAGAAAAAAATTTAATAGGACATAGACATACATTTATACGTATATACATGCATGTATATATGAAGATACATATTATAGCATTACTTATATAAAACTTTTTAAATAACTTATATAGAACTTTTGAAACAATGTCCAACTATAGAGGACAGGTACATCATAGTACAGCACAACGTAACATTTTATACCAGTTTCTAAAAATTTAATTACAAAGGAGCAGCTGGGTGGCTCAGTTGGTTAAGCAACCCAACTCGATTTTGGCTCAGGTCATGATGTCGGGGTCATAAGATGGAGCTCTGCATGGGGCTCCGCAGTCAGTGGGGAGTCTGCTTATGGATTCTCTCCCTCTACCACTCCATGCTCACATGTCCATGCATACACTCTCCAATAAATATATAAATAAATCTTAAAAAAAAAAAAAAAAGAAAGAAAAGAGGGGCACCTGGGTAGCTCAGTTGGTTAAGTGTCCACTTTTCATTTGGAGTCCTGGGATGGAGCCTGGGATTAAGCTCCACATCAGCTCAGGAAATCTGCTTCTCCCTCTCCCTTTGCCCTTCTCCCTCCCTCCACTTGTGTTCTCTGCTCTCTCTCTCAAATAAATAAATGAAATAGTTTTGAGTGAATTTCTACAGCACCAGCTGTGAAAGCTTTCTTATGACTTAAGATGATCTAAAAATCGGGGCGCCTGGGTGGCTCAGTGGGTCAAGCCTCTGCCTTCAGCTCAGGGTCCTGGGATCGGGCCCCGCGTCAGGCTCTCTACACGGTGGGGAGCTTGCTTCCCCCTCTCTCTCTGCCTGCCTCTCCGCCTACGTGTGATCTCTATCTGTCGAACAAATAAATAAAAATCTTAAAAAAAAAAAAAAAGATGATCTAAAAATCAGAACAGAGTAATTAAAGGGTTTCCAAAAGTAACCAAACAGAAGACTCCCCAGGACTTCCACTCACCCTAGCTACATGGACCAAAAGTTTGAGTTTCTTTCTTTTTTTTTTTTTTTTAATTTAATTTATTTATTTGAGAAAGTGCACAAGCATGCACAAGCAGGGAAAGGGGCAGAGGGAGAGGGAGAAGCAGACTGCCCATAAGCACAGAATCTGACACAGAGCTTGATCCTAGGACCCTGAGATCATGAACTGAGCCAAAGTCAGACAACCGACTGAGCCATCCAGGCACCCCAAAATTTTTTTTAAAGATTTTATTTTTAAGTAATCTCTACAGTCGACATGGGGCTTGAACACACAACACTGAGGTCAAGAGTTGCACACTCCACCAACTGAGCCAGCCAGGCGCCCACAAGTTTCTTAATATTGTTACTTGATGAAGTCTGACAATTCCAGAACCTAGCAGCCTTCCCACCCTATTAACCCTCCAAAGCCAGGTCTGCAATAAAAGAATATTAAAAATTAGGCTGTGGGTACTAGAAAGGAGCAAAGCAGGAAGTCTGAAGAGAGAAGAAAAGTAAAACCAACCTTTTCTTTGCTTCCCTAAAAGTTCATCCACTGTGAGATAGGGGGGAGGGTCCTCCATGTCTGGTTTTTCTTGAGGAGCTGACGTTCCTCTTAAAAAATGCTGAAAAGTCGGCCCACTGGCAAGCCTGGAGCTGAAATCCTTCCGAACTCCATCTTCCTGCTGCTTCTCTACACTGGGACATGCAGTGCTGGGAACACTACTACATGCCCTGCAGGTCCTGAGCAGCAGCCAGGACACGGAAGCCAAGGGCCCCCACCTCTGTGTCTGCAGGATACACTGCAAAGGATGCATGGCACTAAATCAAAGTCCAAAGTCTGCAAAAGAATAACAGGTACCACCAACATTTATTGAACACTTCATACAGGGCAATGCTATAAGCACATCCAGTGTATTAATACATTTAATACTCAAAAACCCAAGAAGAAGAAGGTATTCTTAATACCATCCCTGTTTTATAAGTTAGGGGAAAAAAAAAAAAAAAAACTGGGACTACTTGCCTAAGATCAGACAAAGGAGTGCCAAAGGTAAGATACAAATCCAGGCAGTTTTCAAAACAAAGGGGTGGTAGAGATGAGATGAGATGGTGTGACAAGATAACAAAGAAGCACCTTGTGCCAGGAACAGTTTCAAGGGCATTAAATCTTCACAGCAAACCTCAGCAAGATAGACACAGGTGGTACTACTACCCCCATTCAGAGATAGGGAAATAGACACAGAGAAGCTGAGGAACTTACCTAAGCTCCCACCTAAGCAACAGAGCCAGGACTCAAATGAAGGTCTATATGACCACAAAGACCATGCTCCTAGCCACCTAGCTATGTTGCCTCCCATTACTATGAAATCCACTTACTATCTGAGGGGATATTTCTTTGAGTTCCTTCAAATGGGACGTATCTAACATGAGGCACCATATGTCTGATCAGTGAATCCTACCCTCCAAGAATCTCGACTTACTGCCTTCAAATGTTCTACCCAGGCCCCCTCACACATAGCTGGGGAGATGAAAATAGCACAACCTTTACAGAGGCCAATTTGCCACTTTCCATCAAAATGACACGCACAACCCCTTTGACCAAGCAGCTCCATTCCTAGATATTTATCCCACAGATAGAGTCTTACATGTATAAAATGACCCATGTGTAAGGATATTCAGTGCAGCAGTGTTTCTAACAGGAAAGGAATGGAAAAGACCTAATGTCATCGAAGGGGACTATTTAAGTAAGTCATGGTACCTCCATGCAATGGGATAAAATGCAACTGTTAGAAAGTAAGGCTGTATCCATACAGGACAAAAACAAGGAAGCAAACGCTCAATAGTGTCTGTAGTATGCTATACTTTAACCTGCAGGGGAAGGAGCACAGGAATATTAAGGTACATACTTGTCCATGAGCACAGTACCTCTAGGGTGCGTAAGAAACAGTCACTGCCTCCCAGGAAGGAACCCAGGTGACTCGAAGTCCAAGAGATGGAGACGCACTTCCCACCACACATCCTTAACGGACCTCACGATCTCCAACCTGACTGCCTCACTTCTTCCAGTCACACCATTTTTGTACTGATCTTCACTAGCTTCTAGGCTTTTATACACGCTGTTCTCTCTAGCTAGTGCGTCTTCTCTTTGACTTAGCCAACTCCCATGCTTTTAGGTCTCTGCTTCCTCCTAGATGCCTGTCCTGGCCACCATTCTCCAAGTCTAGGCTGGGGTCCTCCTATAGATTCCCAAAGCCTCCTAATTTCCATCTCAAGACTTGGCTGTTAATTACTACTTACACTTCTGCCATCCCTTACAGGCTGGGAGGTCTCTAAAAGCAGGGAACAAATCTCATCCATTTGTACATCTTCAACATCTCCCATTCAGTAACTAACTCATGGCAGGTGCTGTACATGTAAGATGAGCAGCTGCAGCCTGTTGCCTCTCGAACTCAGTCACCTGCTACCAGCACTTTAGGCAGGTGCAATGCTAACCTACATTCAAGCATCAGAGAACAGCAGACTTGTAAGTGTGGGCTTTAAAGTCACACTTCGCTGCTCCTTACTTGCTGTGTGACCTTGGGAAAGTCAAATTCCTATCTCTGAGCTGCCAATTCCACATCTGTAAGATAAAGATAAAGGTAGTACCTATGTCCCAGAGATACTGTAAGAATTAAAGAAGGTATTAAAAACAAAACTCGGCATGAGGTAAGCATTCAGTAACTGCACACTTGCAGCCCGCACCCCCTTTTATGGGAGATATAAAGCAATCCGGTTAAGAGCAAGGACTCTGGAGTCAGTCTGCCCCAGCTGCTGCCTAGCCAGGTAACCCTGGGCACCTGGGGAGCTTCCATTTCTCCAGGAGTCAAATGGGGATAGTAATACCTGTGTCTGCTGTGAGGATCAAATGTGATAATGCAAATAAAATTGGAGCCACGGGGGGGGGGGTAATGCTCAAAAATTGGTAGTAGGCAATAACGAGACAGTAGCCTCATCTCAACAGAAGTAAGCCTAAACGATAAAACACCCCAAACACTTTGTTGGGGTGGCTACAAGACTTCAGGCGCGGTGCTTAGTGCTTCCCATGGATTTCCGTATCTAATCCTCACCCACATTGTAAACCAGGGTCTATCGTCCCGACTTCACGCGTGACGAGGCCAAGGCTCGGGGGCAATGGGGGTGACGTGCCCAAGGTCACAGGCGAGAAGGCAGCGGGGCGGGGGCGCGAACCCTGACAGTCTGACTCCAGGGCCCGCGCCATCCTCCCCTCGAACACCTAGCATTTGTGGGGCTCCACCGCCCTCCGGCCCCATGCATGGACCACTTCCGCGGGTCGCGCCGCTCACCTCCCGCAGCCCGAGCGCCCTGCATCCGGTAACGCAAACCCCACTCAATCAGCCGGGACGCCGCCCCAGCGTTCAACGGCTGAGAGCACACACGAGCGACTTCCGTTCCGCCACGACTTCCGTCCGGGACGTCCCGGCGGAAGTGCTTCTCCCAGTAGGGTCCGGGTGGGTACCCGTTCCCGGCTTTGCGAAACAGCTCCTGCCGCTGACCTGAGTGGTAGTCCCTGGCCGTCCTGTGGCACCCGAGTGCTTGGAATGAAATGAGTGCGAATTAATGTGCTCTAAATGTAAAATACACACCGGATGTCGAAGAAAGGGTGCAGAATAGCTCATCAATCTTGTTTATATTGATTACGTGTTGAAATAATATTTAGGATATACTGGGTCAAATGAGTTTCATCTGTTTCTTTTTACCCTATTATTGTGGCTATTTAAACTGCATTCGTGGCTCACGTCCTGTTTCTACTGGACAGCGCTGCGCTATAGGTTAAAGACTTCCATTCACTGTTCCAGCCTGGACCCCTTAGCCCCCCGGGGGATAGGCGTTACAGACCCATAGTTGAGTGGCATATGGGGCACCTCCCCTTGGGTATCTAATGACTGACTCTTAACTTAATACAGAACTCTTCATTTCCACACTCACAGCCTCTCCCAAAACCTGTTCCTTCCCAGTCTAGACCATCTCAGTGAATGACCCAACCATCCACCCAGTTACACTAGGAGAAATGGAGGAGTCATTTCCCCCCCCCCCTCCCTCTACTTTCCATCTGTCAGCAAGTTCTGTCAGCTCTAACTCCAAAATGTCTCAAATTGATCCACTTCCCGTGCTACAACTCTAGCCCAGGCCACCATCATCTCATCTGAAACTACTGCAATAGGCAGGGAAGTGGTTTCCTCGTTTCTGCACCTTGTCCTTGTCTCCTACAGACTATTTCCCATGGGAGCCTAAGAGAATTTGTCTAGAGTGCCTGGGTGGCCCAGTGGGTTGGACGTCCCACTTCTGCTCCGGTCATGATCTCAGGGTTCTGGGGTTGAGCACCCCCCAGCACCCCCTCCCCGTTGGACTCCCTGCTCAGCAGGGAGCCTGCTTCTCCCTCTGCCCCTTCCCCCCAATAAATAAATCAATAAAAATCTTTAAAAATAAAAAAGGAGACTTTGTGTTGTTACTGACTCAGACCACATCACTCTTCTGCTGAAAATTCTGGGTGGCTTATCATTGGCATTGCAATAAAATCCAGATTTCCCACTGTGTTCTGGGGCCTGCATGACCTGGCCCGTGCTTACTTTTACTTCCCCAATTCACTTCTCGTAACATGTTCTCTCTAGTTGACTACACCCCAACTCTGTAACTTTATCTTGCTCCTTCAATAAATACTCCAAGCATATGTTTACGTTAGAGTCTACTTACTATTCTTTCTGGAATGCTTTTCCCCCAAATTTTTGCTTGGCTGGCCCCTTCTCATTCTTCACGTCTCAGCTTGGATACCAACTTTTCAGAGAGGCCCTCCCTGATGACCCACATATAACCCACTCCCATCATTATCACATCATTTCCTTCACAGTACTTGACACTCTCCAAAATGATGGTATCATTGTTTACTTGTTGTTGCCTGTTTCCCAGGCCCTCAGCTCTCTGAGAGGAGGGACGAATTCTGTCCTGTTCATCGCAACATCCCCAGCAACCAGCACGGAGCCTAACACACGGAAGGGCTTAATAAATAGTTATTGAATGAATAAATGATTGCATTATATTTTAGTTTGGGTTCTCCAGAAACAGATCCCAAGATAAGGATTTGAGTGCAAGTCAGTGGTCTCAGGAAACACTATTAGGGTAATCAGGGAATGAAACAAGTTAGGAGTGATAGCCAATAAAGAATGTTACCATGAGGGACACCTGGGTGGCTCAGTCCATCAAGCCTTCAGCTCAGGTCATGATCCCAGGGTCCTGGGATGTAGCCCCACATCAGGCTCCCTGCTCATTGAGGTGTCTGCTTCTCTTCCCTCTGCCTCCCCCCACTCATAAATAAAGAAATAATCTTTTTTTTAAAAAAGGAGAAAATGTGGGGCGCCTGGGTGGCTCAGTGGGTTAAAGCCTCTGCCTTCGGCTCAGGTCATGATCCCAGGATCCTGGGATCGAGCCCCGCATCGGGCTCTCTGCTCAGCGGGGAGCTTGCTTTCTCCTCTCTCTCTGCCTGCCTCTCCACCTACTTGTGATTTCTGTCTGTCAAATAAATAAATAAAATCTTTAAAAAAAAAAAAAAAAGGAGAAAATGTTACCATGGTGGGCATCTGGGCCTTAATTCCATTGGGCAGTTTTGGGAAACAGTGTAGTACACACACCTCAGAATTATTTCATCCAAGAGGAGAGGAAGCTAGAGCAGTTCTATGTGAGCCATCATGGGGGAAAGACGTTCATGTGTGTACTAGTTCCTCAGCACCTCTGCTCTGTCCATGCACGGAGGTCTGTAGTTTGGTAGAAAGCCCTGTGTCAATAAGATGGAGACACTGGCCCCAGCACTTTGAATCAGTAAGAATCTGAGGGCCCTGCTGCAATGACTTCTCTGACTCCTCATTAGAACTCTGAGGTTATTATTGGCCCACTTGAAGGCAGGAATACTGAAAAGACAAAAGGTGGTCATATGCTGAAGCTGGCACAACCAGTGTGTGGCAGAACTGGGATACACCCACAGGCCGGTTGGACCCCAAAGTGCTGTTCTTACCACTAAGTGAAAGTCAGACTGGCTGGGTGCCCACTGAGGCTTTGACACCATAATAGCCATGGCCAAGTTAATCAGCCCTGCTGATTCCCAGATTCTTTGCTTATAAAGTGGCTGCTGTGGGGAGAATACACTGCACCTGGGGTAAGAGGATGGAGAGACAAGTAAGGAGAGCATTTAGGAGACTGTGGCAGTTGCCCGAAGATCATAGAGTCCGGGACCATTGTGCTTTCTTGGGGCCATAAGAATGATGGAAACAAACCTGAATTTCAGGCGTTTGAGACACTGGAATTAAGTTCATCCTATCTCCTTAGATGACTGCTGGGTGCCAGTTCAGTCAAAAATACAAAGGCAAATACAGGCCAATAGCTGTACTATGGTTCCTAATTTTTTTTTATTTTTTTTTTAAGATTTTTTTTTTTATTTATTTATTTGTCAGAGAGAGAGAGGGAGAGAGAGCGAGCACACGCAGACAGAATGGCAGGCAGAGGCAGAGGGAGAAGCAGGCTCCCTGACGAGCAAGGAGCCCGATGTGGGACTCGATCCCAGGACGCTGGGATCATGACCTGAGCCGAAGGCAGCTGCTTAACCAACTGAGCCACCCAGGCGTCCCTGGTTCCTAATTTTTACTGTGGGTTCTCCAGATAACCTAGAATGCGATCTGATCACTTGAGGTAATTATTAGTACCGTAAAATACAACGTTTCAGATCGTGGAAAACACTTAAACTCTAGAGACAATCTCCTGGACACTGGGCTCTAAAGATCCCAGCTGGAGAAATATCCAGGTTTACTGTGAAGTTTTTTACTGCAAAGGGAAGATGTCTTGTCCTAGTGTGGCCATGGAGGGGGTGGTATCTTTGCCACACAGAGTCCCACTATAGTGGCAGCACCTACATCTGTTATGAGTTATGTCAAGCGGGGCATGCCTTCCACACCTCCAAGGGCGACAATCCTCCTTCTCCCTCCCTGGCGACCATCAAGCGTGGCCCCTGTCCTTCCACACGTACCAACTCCCTGTTTCAGGTCCTGCTTATGGTAGCATCATGGCCCTTCCCTCTTTACTCTCAGTCTTCTCCTCTTAAAGTCATGAGCGAGGAATTCTAGAGCTGGAAGGAAGCCAGCATCAGAGTGTTCCAATGTGAGAGTCAGGGGAAAGTCAGGGTTTGAACCCAGGTCTCTAGGGCTCTTAGAATTGCCTCTTTCAAATCTGGCCCTTCCCCTAGGAACCCCACAGGGAGATGTCCCCTTGCCCCTTTGATCAGGGCAGGAAGCTGCAATTCCATGGCCCATGGTACAAAGCTGGTAGCATGAGGAATGTTCTCTGTTACGCTGCACCGCCCAACACAAACACACACACACACACACTCAACAGCTGTTCCCAACATCCCCTATATCCTGTCCCACACACATACCAGCCCACCTGGGAACCAGGGACCATTTCCCACCACCTTCCCCATAACATCTCACCACATTCTTTTAGTTGCCATGTTGTAGAGTTTTAAACAGTGCTGTGTTTTGGACAATGAAGGTGATGAAAACAATTCCCAACACCCCCCTCCAGATTCCAGGAGTTTAGAAGCCCCTTTGTTCCATCTCACCCCAGAATCTCTCACCTGGGATGCCATTCCCCCTTTCCACCTACCTCTTACTGGTTGGTGATGGTTCTGTTACTGAGCTCTTATTCCTCTCTTCCCCTTCCCCACTGACAGCTCAGCTACAGGACTTGTTTTGGCCAATAGAATGACAGAGAACATAACACAGACAGAGGATGTAACCATGTTTATGCAATTTGCTTGCCTTTGAACTCCAGTCACTTGCCGGGAGAAAAGAAAGTGCCTTGAGAGCTGATGTCCCTTCATCCTGGGCTCCAGAAAGAACACAGAGTGGACTTGAGCCAAACCCATAGCCTGGAGCAAAGCCACCCAGCCAAGCCCAGCTTATAAAGGTCAAGTTGCAGTCAACAGGCAGCCCCGGGAGCATGAAAATAAATACTTATGGCTGTGGTCACTGAGGTTGGGTTGGGTTTTTTCCCCCATAGCATTACAGCAGCAGGAGCTGATTTTTAGTATACTCCTTCAGATGAACTTTAGCTCCCATGTCTCCTTCTGAGAGAAACCTCCCCTAAACCCCTAGAGTAGGTCAGGTTCTCACTGGCCCCTCCTCTATGTCTGCTCAATCTGTACCACACATATGCTTGTGGGAGATCCTGCTAGATTTGTTCCCTGTGCATGGGAATCTGTCCGTCTTGCTCTCAGCAAATCAGCCTCTGGCCCCAAGAACTACCACAGAGTAGGCACACACTAGATATTTCTCAGATGAACAATGAATTGACAGATGGATGGGCAGATGGGTAGATGCACAGGCAAGGCTGGAGTATCTCTGCTCACCTGAGTCTCCCCAGGCTTCCAGAACTATAGCTCCGGCTGTGGCTTGTTATGTGACTTCACATGGTCCTCAGTTCCCTCCTGCGGAGGCTTTCTTAAAACTGCTCAGTCCAATACAACAGCCACAAGCCACATGTGGCTACTGAGCACTTGATACGCAGCTGGTGTGAATGAGGAACTAAATTTTACTTAAGTTTAATTCATTTTTTAAAGATTTTATTTATTTATTCAACAGAGAGAGAGAGATCACAAGTAGGCAGAGAGGCAGGCAGAGAGAGAAGAGGAAGCAGGTTCCCCGCTGTGCAGAGAGCCGGATGCAGGGCTCAATCCCAGGACCCAGAGATCACGACCCTAGCCAAAGGCAGAGGCCCAACCCACTGAGCCACCCAGGCGCCCCTTAAGTTTAATTCATTTTAATTTAAAAACTGATGCTCAATTTAATTATTGGAAAATTTTAGTGCAGTTGGACTAACTTGGGCATGTGAATCTACTTTCTTCGACTATAAATTTTATGAAATATAAATATAAATCAAGAATTTCCAATTGGGACGCCTGGGTGGCTCAGTGGGTTAAGCGTCTCACTCTTGGTTTCGGCTCAGGTCATGATCTCAGGGTCATGAGATCCAGACCCACTTAGGGCTCTGCACTCAGCTTGGGGTCTACCTGAGATTCTTTCCCCTGCACCTTCCTCCCTCTCTGTTCCCCCCTCTGCCTATGCTCTCACTCTCTAAAAATAAATAAATAAAATCTTTAAAAAAAAAAAAAGAATTTCCAATGAAAATTTGGCACTTAGAGATGTGCTATAGATATAAAATACACACCAGATTTCAAAGAATTAGTACCCAGAAAAAGTGAAACATCTCAACAGATTTTTGTATATGTGAAGTGATATTTTTGACACATTGAGTTAAATAAAACATATTATTAAAGTTATTCTCAGGGCGCCTGGATGGCTCAGTCATTTAAGCATCTGCCTTGGGCTCAGGTCATGATCCTGGGGTCCTGGGATCAAGCCCTGCATCTGGCTCCCTGCTCAGTGGGGATTCTGCTTCTCCCTCTTCCCCCACCACTTGTGCTCTCTCACTATCCCTCTCTCTGTGTCTCAAATATATAAATAAAATATGTTTTAAAAAAATAAGGGGTCCCTGGGTGGCTCAATTGGTTAAGCATCTGCCTTCGGCTCAGGTCATGATCCCAGGCTCCTGGGAGAGAGCCCCACATAGCAAAGGGCATCCTGCTCAGCAGGGGGTCTCCTTCTCCCTCTCCCACTTCTGCTCCCCCTGCTTGTGCTCTTTCTGTCAAATAAATAAGTAAAATCTTTTTAAAGATAAAATAAAAACAAAAAATAATTTTCACCTTTTTATATTTTAAAATGTGGCTACTAGAAAATGTTTAATTACACATGTGATTCACATTATATTTCTAATGGATAGTGCAGGGCCAGAATGTCTCCAAGGTGCACATGGCTCTGAAGCAATAAAGACCTGGTTTGAACCCAAGCTTAGATGCCTCAGAGCTGTGTGACTCTGAGCAAGTCACTTTCCCTCTCTGAGCCACAGTTTCTGCATCTTTGAAATGGAGATCATAGGTGTGTGGTGAAGATCCAATGAAGAAATGTATGCAAAGTGTCTGGCAGAGAGCAAGCAGTCTCCAATCATAAGCTCTCATTACTGTCACTGATCTTCTGGACAGCACAAGCAAGTAGAGTTATAAACGTGGCATACTCACATCCAGCCAGCACATTACAGCTTCTAAAGAACATTCCACAAACCATTTTCCAAGTGTCCTCTCCCCCACAGGAAAGGAGCCTGAGGCTCTCTATGATGTGTTGTTGGTGGTTTTGGGGGTTTTTTTTTTGTTTGTTTGTTTGTTTTTTGGTTTTTTTTTTTTGTGGGTTTTTTTTTTAAGATTTTATGTATTTATTTGACAGGGGTAGAGAGAGAGAGAGAGACAGAGCGCATAAACAGGGGGAGCAGCAGCAGAGGGAGAGGGAGAAGCAGGCTCCCCGCTGAGCAAGGAGCCTGATGTGGGGCTCGATCCCAGGACCCTGGGATCATGATCTGAGCCAAAGGCAGACACTTAGCCATCTAAGCCACCCAGGTGCCGCTCTATGATGGTTTTTAAATAGGTCCACAGATTCTCTGACATTCCTTTCTTCAATAAATGGAGACTAATTTCCCTCCCCTTGAGTGTCAGCTGGGCTTAGTGACTCCCTTTTAATGACTAGAATACAGCAGAACTGACAGTATGAGATATCCAAGTCTGGGTCATAAGAGACATTGTCAATTCCTCTTGGCTCTATCTTCTGTGTCACTCCCTCTGGGGGAAGCCAGCTGCCTTGTCACAAGCGTACTTGAGCAGCCTTCAGTTAGGCCCGTGGGGTAAAGAACTAGGGCTTCCTGCCAGCAGCCAAATGAGTGAACAATATTGGGAATAGATCCTCTAGCCCCAGTCAAGCTTTCAGATGAGGACAGCCCCAGCCAATACCTTGACTGCAACCTCATAAAAAAAGCCCTGAGTCAACAATATCCCGGCTTAGCCTCTCACATATTCCTGATCCACAGAACCTGAAAAATAATAAACTTCAAGCTGTTAGATTTGGGGGTAATTTGTCACACAATAAATAGATAACAAATACACTTTCTTTATGGCCCTGTGGTTAAAGGTCTGCTCTTCTCGAGGAAAAGAGCCCCAGTCCTGGTTCTGGTCCATCTTGGGACTACGGTGGCCACCAAAGAGTCCAGAGGCCAAGGCACAAACCACAAACACTAGGCCAGGCTGCCTATGTGCTCACAGGCTCTTTATTTATCCAAGAGGAAGGAGGAGAGAGGATGAAGAGAAAAACCGACGCTCCAGGTGGTGGAGCTGAGGGGAGAAATGAACAGAAAGGTTCCTCCTCTTTCTCTTGCCATGGACCCCAGGGAACTCCAGCTTCAGAGGAGGCCTCTGAGGGTGGCTTAGGGGCCTCTAGGAGGCCTGGCAGTTGTTGTCTGGGGTCAGGATCCCCACAGGGGCACGTCCCAGGCTCGGAATGGCTTTTGTGTACACAAAATATCTCTCTGCAAAAGGCACTGGTGGGGGAATGGTGGGGCAGCTGGGAGGTTACCCCATCACAGGCAGGATCCACTGTGTCCTGAGTCCGGGTCCAGTCCCAAGAACATCCCAGACTCCCTTAGAGGCTGGGACTCCAATCTCTTATTCCTTTCCACTCCCTTCCCTCAGCCCAGTGGTGAGCAGGCAGTCAGCGGAGGGCCGGGTCAGGCCAGGTGGCAGACACCCTCTCTTCAGGGCGAGTGCTTCCAGTGACCTCTAGGCCAAAAGCCCCAGGCGGGTGACTTTGGCAGAGAGGAAAGAGTGGATGATGAAGACCATGGTTTTGGGGCACGAGTGCAGGTCCAGCTGCTGCAGGGTGGATGGAAAGAAGGGTCAGGAGCCCCACCCAGCCTGGCCGCTGGGACAACACAGCCTCCCGCCCCCTCCACTCACAATCTCTCCTTCAGCACCCCCGAAGTCCAGGAAGAGGAGGCTGGCACCGTCATCCGAGGACATCTGCAGCTTCTCAAAGGGCTGTCGAAGCAGCACGGCTCGGGCTGAGCCGGGGTCCGCCGCCCACAGTGTGAAGCCCTTGTCGATGTGCACAGAAAGGCTGCAGGGCCGGCCATTCCACGTGCAGGCTGTGGGGGCAGGGGGGGTTGCACGTGGGCACAGGCACAGCTGGCCCCTCAGAGACCATGAGCCCCACAGCAGACCCTCATCAGTAATGCCACAGATGGGGCTTGAGTACCGCTTGGGACGGGGAGCTCACTGCCTCGTAGGCCATCTGTACATTCTCCCCGCATGGAGTTGCCCCCATCCTCAAATACAGAAAAATGGGCTCTTGGAGAAACTCTACCCCACTTCAGGTCCCACCATCAACACCAGAAGTAGAAAGGGAAACTTAAACTCTGCCATTTTCGGAAGGCCCACTCCCTCTCTCCCTATAAAGGTTATCAGGAGACCCACCAAGCATGGCCCTTGGAGACCTTAGAGACCCGTTGAATTGCCCCGTTAAATGTGAATTTTGGATAAGCAATGGATAATTTGGACATATTTACACTAAGAAAGTATTTGTTGTTTTTCTGAAATTCACATTTAAGTGGGCGTCCTACGGTTTTTCTGGCAACCGTACCCCAGGGGAATCACAAAGCCGGGCAAGAAAACCCAGGGCAAAGAGTCTTACTACCCACTGGGGCACCTGCACATCCAAAAGAGAGAGCTCCTAGGGACCCCAAAGCCCACTTCATATCCCCCTCCTGAAGCACCCTACAGAAGGAAGTTTGAATGCTTCTGGGGGTGAGAGGCTCATCACCAGAGAGGCACTCCCAGATCCGCCCAGCCCACCTGTAGACACCTCTTGCACACCCTCAGCAGCCCGGTGACAGCCATCCACCAGCTGGCGGGTCCAGGCGGCCAGCTCCTGCGGCGACTCCACGCTGAACAGGTGAGTGTCCACACCATGACGTGTGCCCGTGCGCAGGGCGAAAGAGAGCTCTGTATCGTAGGGCACCAAACCCTTGGAGGGACCTGAGTGCACCAGCCTAGGAGTGGCGGGGTGGAGTGAAGGGGGAGGGCAAAGTGTGATATCTCAGACAATAGGGAAATAGGCCATGGGGTTGGTGACCTGGGGAAGGGCCCCTGTGACTCCTTTACCACCTCATCAGTGAACAGGACTTCCAGCTGCGCCCTGACAGACTCACCGGCCCACCTCCTGCCACCCTTCCCTTGCTCCCGCAACTCCGTCCATGCTAGTGTCTTCAAACACGTGGAGCACATTCTTGCCTCAGCACATCTGCACAGGCTGTTCCCTCTGTCAAGGGCACTCTTCCCTGATGACCTGCATGGCTCCCTCCCTCACTCCCTTCAGATCTTTGCTCAAATGTCATCTCTGAGAAGCCTTCCCTGACCTCCCTATCTAAAATAGCACCCCTGGCACTCACTAGCCTTACTTTTCATCATGATAACCAGAAATTATACTTATTCTTTATTTGCTCCACTTGGTTTTTGGTTGTCTTTTTTGCTAGAATATCATCTAGGATACAAATTTTGTCTAATTGGTTCACCACTCTCTTCTCAGCAATTAAAGCAATGCCCAGCATATAGTAGGTGTTCAATAAACATTTATGACCTGAATTAATGAGTCCCTTGATTAGTTTGGCAATCCATGACCAGCTTATTCCTGGTAGACATCTGGCTCCTGACCCATGGGCTGGAGCCCCATCCAGGGGAAGAGATATGAGCAGCAATGGCCCAGGCACTTGGTTTGATTCCCACTTGCTGTGTTAACCTAGGGTAACTCACTCGCCCTCTCTGGGCAACAGACGCAGGTTCTGGCCCCTAGCCCTCTTTGCTCCTCACTCCACACACTCTCTCTCATAACTTCAGCTACCCACTAGAGCTGCTGTGACACCCAGTTTCCCGTTTTCGGGCCCGGAACTATAAATCCACAACTCCCCAAGATTCCCATCCAAACTCCCTATCCGTCCCCCACTCAACTCGGCAACTTGCTCCAGTCTCCCTCTTTTGCACTCCCACCCCTAGTCCCACTGCTCATCCAGACACAAGCTCCAAACCTCCCATTCATCCATTCATCCTGGACACCTCCCTCACCCTCCCCATCTGGCAAGCGCTAAGCCCAGTTAATTTTACCACCCATGTGTCTTCCAATGCAAATGCGGCCTTTCTTCTCCATCTGCTGCCTCCACCCACCTCCACCATCTCTCCTGCATGACTGCACCAGCCTCCCAGCTTCCATCCTTCCCCCTCCAATGCATTTCCCATGTGGTAGCCACAGGAATTCTTCTAAAACTCAACCCAAGTTGGGGCACCTGGGTGGCTCAGTCGGGTAAGCACCAGACTCTTGATTCCGGCTCAGGTCATGATCTCAGGGTTGTAAGATCAAACCCCGCTTTGGGTTCCACATTCAACAGGGAGTCTGCTTCGGATTCTCTCTCTCCTTCTTCCTCTCCTTTTGCACAACACCCCCACCGATCGCTCTTACTATCTCTCTAAAATAAATAAATAAAGGGGGACCATGGTGGCTCAGTCAGTTGAGTGTCTGCCTTCTGCTCAGGCCATGATCTCAGGGATAGAGCCTCCGCATATGGCTTCTTGCTCAGCAGGGTATCGGACGCTGGGCAGGGGGGGAAGGGGGAGGTGGTCTGCTACTCCCTCTCCCTCTGCCCCTCTCCTCCTCCTGCTTTCTCTTGCATTCTCTGTCTCTCTCATAAATAAATAAAATCTTTAAAAATTAAAATAAATCTTTTTTTAAAAAGCTTAAAAATAATTTTTTTTAATTAAACATACACACACACACACACAGACCTCACCTCACTCCCAGGCTAAAACCCTTCCACTGGGCCACAACTCTTTTTTTTTTTTTTTTTTTTTTTTTTTTTTTTTTTTTTTTAGAGGGAGAGAGAGCGAGCGAGCACAGGCAGACAGAATGGCAGGCAGAGGCAGAGGGAGAAGCAGGCTCCCCGCCGAGCAAGGAGCCCGATGTGGGACTCGATCCCAGGATGCTAGGATCATGACCTGAGCCGAAGGCAGCTGCTTAACCAACTGAGCCACCCAGGCGTCCCTGGGCCACAACTCTTAAGATAAAGCTACTTGCATTCCTTAACCGGGCAGGAGAGTTTCCACAAGATCAGGCCCTGCCAGCTCCCTGCCTCGTTTCTCTCCATTTCCTGTATAGAGTCTACATCCCGCTTACAGCACACTCGGAGCTCCATGAACACCCTGTAGCCCTTAATACTTCTGTAACTTTGACCATGTTGTTCTCTCTGTGTAAGACGCTCTTCCACTCTTTCAGAAATAGCAAACTTCTACTCGTCCGTCAAAGCCCAGCTCAACAGCACCTCCTGCTAAAGCCTTGCCCATCAGACCAGGCAGAGTGAAGGGGTTCCTAAACTCTGTGCTATGGAGACTGTTCCTAGAGCAGCCTCCCCCACCAGACTGGGTACTCCCTCAGGACAGACTGTTGGGATCAGCTCCCTGTCCCCTGAACCATCTACACAGATTGGGGTAGAGTAGGTGTCAATCAGTGAGTGACTAGTGGGACCTCGCATCCTTCTCTTGCAAGCCCCCATTTTACAGATAAAGAAACTAAGGCCCAGATAACATAGAGACTTGCTTCAAGTCACCTGGCAAATAACCCAGGGCAGAATGAGGCTGGAATCCCCCAAGCTCTGAGGCCCATGGAGAGCATCACCCCCACCCAACCTCTGGGTGAGACAGGCACCCCTGCCTGCCCGCGGATACCTGGTGGCAATGAGGGGGGCCGTACGGGCTGGCTGGCTCAGAGCCTCACGGGTTTGGGGTAGATGGCAGTAGAGAAGCAGCTCCTTCTCGGTCAGCAAGGCCAGGGTGGGTGCCGTGCCCCCACTGGGCAGCTGCAGGGGGCAAGCCAACAGTGAGGAGGGGCAGGGAGGGGTGCAGTCAGAGGGCCAGGATGGAGTGGGATGGTGCCCAGGAATGTGGTTAGCTCCAGGGGAGGGGTCAAGGTGGGGGACTGAGGCCTGGCCCAGCAGGCACCTGCTCAGTCAGCCAGCCGATATGCTTGATGTCCTGGCTCCCGGCTGTGCTGGTGGCTGAAAGCAGCGCCTGCAGCTCGTCCTTGACCCAAGGCATCAGATTGTTGACCTGGGCCTGGATAGCAGCTGCCCACGACTTTGCGCTAGCCTCGTCCTTGGCTCTCAGGAAGAGGGTGTCTTGGCCATCTGCTGAACAGATCTCCAGATACCTGCAGGCACAAACAGAGGGGAGGGGAGGACCAGCTTGTTGGGCTGCAGCTGCCCAACCTTGAAACCTGGCCCCAAACCCCACTCTCTGCAAAACCAGGAGAAACCGCAGGGTATCCAAGAGATGGTGGGGAGTGACACTCCCTGCGGGGGCTCCAGCCACAAGTGGGGCTTCGTAGGGCCTAGGAACAAGAGACTATGACACATACACACACAGGCATATACATACAAATTAAACACATATGCAAACATGTGTGATAGGAGACAAAATCACTGCGTGAGGATTCATGATCTTACTTTTTTTCTCCTGGTTTCTAAGGAGAAGGATTCTCCCTCTGAGCCAGCTCCCGGCTCCTCCCTTGTGGCACAGGATGCAAGTAATAAACTAACGGGGGCGGGGGTGGGGGGAGAGCGTGGAAACTGAGAGGCCAAGTCAGTCTGCATAAAAAGAGCTGGAGGAGTGGAGAACGGAGAAGGGAGGGAGAAAAAAAGCCATGTGGACAATTGTGGGGGAAGGGTTTCCGGGAGGTACTGAGAGGAGCAGTGACAGGGAAAGGATTTTAAAATGTTATGTTTGAACCATGAACGATTCACTCCTCTTTGCCCTTTCTGTCACAGATGAAGTGAGACAGAAACTGGAGAATGGCTCACACGATACCCATTCCAACCCCCTTCTCCTTTGCCTCCCTCTAGGAAGGGAAGTACCTGAATTCCCACCTCCCTTGCAGCTAGGGCTGGCCACCAGATCCAACCACGAGACATAGACAGAAGTCTCTAGCGAGGACGTCCTCTCCCAACTGAAGGGAAAGCTTCCCTAGATGGGGTGGTTACTCTCCAAAGATGGCTTCCACCAAATCCATCCCTCCCTGTCCACACAGTCCACTTTTCTCATCAAGAGGTGAAGTTTCTTTCTCTTCTCCTTGACCTTGTAACTTGGTTTGACAAATAAAATGTGACAGAAGTGACATTCTGGCATTCCCAAGCCACCACTAAGTCCAAGTACCCTGCGACCAACTACCCTGAGAGGAAGAACAAACAAGGCACATAGAAAGGCCTTGCGGAAAGAGGACTGCTTAGCCAGCCCCTGGCTGTTCCAACTATTCTAGCTGAGGCAGCAGCCATGGGGGCGAAGCAGCCATCTTGTACTTCCAGCCCCCGCAGACACCACAAAAAGCAGAAGAACTGGCCAGCCGAGCCAGCTCGGATTATAGATTTATAAGAAATAATGAACTGTTATCTTTCAAGACACTATATTTTAGGATGGTTTGTTATGCGGCAAAGGAACAAAATACCAGGAGAAAAGCTCCTCTGCCTTTTGCCTTCTTCCTGCCTGGAATACGGACACAGGCTTCAAGGCACAACCACCATTCTACCTCTAAGAAGAAAATACACAATGAAAATGGCAGAGGAGAAGCTAGAAGCTTGATTCATTAAGGGCATTCTTGAGGAGCGAAAAAAGCCTAATTAGCTGATCCTGAACCATTTCTCAAACATGTGGAAAAGTAAACCTGCCCTTTATTTTAGCCATTGCTTACTGGCCTTCCTGATACTTGCAGTCCAGTGTGATCCTAACACGTAGTAAAAGTGTGAAATATTTTTCATTACAGTTTGGTTACCAGATCATGTTCCTTTGGGATATTTAGTGCTGATAAGGAACCACAGGTATATCCAAGTTATCTGTGTTACACACGTGCCCATAGTCAAGCACGCATGTACACACACACACACGTGGATATTAACACAAACATACACAAACACGTAGGCACAAATCTACACCCACACCCATGCAAACGCTCACATATGCACACAAACGCTTGCATTTACTGTCAATTCCCCATGAACACAGAAAACACATGAACACACATGTTTCGGGTGATGTCTGGAATCAGGCTGGGAAGCACAATTTACCTAATGTTCAGTAAGTCTCAGGAATGACTAATACCACCTCGCCTTCATCTAACACAAAAGGCCCCTTTGGTGGAACATCTTAAGTGACCTGCAAATCACCAGCTCTTGCCTCCTGGGGGCAGGCTGGAGCTGGGATCGCGGGTAGGGCTAGGCCATCTGGATGCTGAACCTCCAGGCCAATGTTGGGCTTCAGCCGGCATTGAACCTCAGCTGTAACTAGGACCCACAGCAAAAGCCTTTTATGCTCACACTATGTAAACACCACCCTTCGATCCTGCATACCCTGCTCGGTCAACATATTCTCCAGTCAACCACCACCATCCCTCAGGCACCTGCAGTTTCTAAAGCAGAGAGGGCTACTGGGAATGAGGCAAGTTCTATCCCTTCCTGGGTGTGTGATCTTGGGCAGGTTACTGCCTCTCTCTGTCCTCATCTACAAAATGGAGCTGAAATAATGGGCCTTTGCTCGTAGGGGTGCTGCGAGAGTTAAATTGTGCATGGTAGGAGCGCCTGGGTGGCTCAGTGGGTTAAAGCCTCTGCCTTCAGCTCAGGTCATGATCCCAGGGTCCTGGGATAGAGCCCCACATTGGGCTCTCTGCTCAGCAGGGAGCCTGATTTCCCCCTCTCACTCTCTGCCTGCCTCTCTGCCTACTTGTGATCTCTGTCTGTCAAATAAAAAAATAAAATCTTTAAAAATAAAATAAAATAAATCGTACATGGTAAACACTCAATAGTGTTGGCTCTTACCAATCTTACCATCAATGAACCGGTAAGGGCTGCCCATATGTGAAGGACAGTAACTTTCCACGGCCCTGACATGAATGTTATTGGACATCTACAAACCTCAGCAGAGTTAGAAGAGACTTGAGAGGATCACTGAGTCTAGAAACTTTATTTCCCAATGGGGAATCTAAAGGTCAGTGAGGAAAAGGGACTAGTTCAAGGAGAACCAGGACTGGACTCCAGGGCTCTTCTACAGTCCAAGCTCCTCCTCAGATGTGAGCTGTTCAGAGGAAAAAGAGAGAACCCAAGCGTACCATCATCCTCTTCACTCTTACACCCATTCAACAAACAAACATTTCTTAAGCCCTACTATGTTCAGGCATTGTACTGGTCACTCGCAACACACCACCATCTTTCCTTCAACCCCACCACTCATATCTGCCTGAGTTGCCCCCCACCACCCCAGACTTACCTGGGCTCTGGGTCACTGGGGGTGCACCTCCTCGAGACATATGCCATCTTCAAGGACACGCGTTTGGCATCACTGAGGTCCCGGGGTGGGGGGCCAGGGGAAGATGGCTGTTGCTGAAGGGGTGAAGCAGGAGGCGAGTCCCAGCCAACCGAGGTCCCGCTGGCAGAGTTCTTAAAATATGGTGAGACCTCCTTCATGTACTTGACTGGTCAGAGGACAGGTCAGCAGTTACTGTCATGACATGGGCTCCCATGCAGCACACATCACAACTGTCACTAATTCATAAGAGTTTAATTTATGTCCCATATCGCTATCCTCCTCTAGGTAAAGTCTCTGACAGGGCAGCATGGTAGAAAATACTGGATGCATGCCAACATCCATGCTCTCCTGTTTCCCCTGGCTTACAGAACCATGCCCATGCCGCCTGGAAGAAAAACCACACTTCCCAGCCTCCTTTGCAGCTAGGTGTGGTCACATGACTAAGTTCTAACCAAGTAAGTAGAAGTGTTTGGACCTTTGGGATGGCTGCTTAAAGGGACTCGACAACAGCCACAACAAGGCGATGAAAGAGCACTGAGACAGGAGTCAGGAGGTGGGACTGCTCTTCCACTGATCCACTGTTTGCCTCTATTTCTTCAGCCTGCTCACCTGCAAGGAGGAGGTATGGAATGACATAGTCCTGTGGGACCAGCTGCCAATTGTCCTCCAAGATAGAGACAGCCTTCCAGCTTGAGACCCTTTTTGAGGCTCCCTTATAGCTATGAGTACTTATGTGACCAAGTCTGGCAAATAGGATGAGAGCAGAAGGGATGTGTGCCGCTGCCAAGGCCTGCCTATTAAAGAGGCATGCCCTTCCTTTCCTCCTCTGTTTCCCTGACAGGGTTGAGCTGGCTGGGACACAGATTGGTGAAGAGCCATCTTGACCATGAGGTCATGAGCCACCGTCTAAGGAAGGCTGGCCAACAAAACAGAAATAAATGGATGCTGACACTTTGGAGATGCCACGTCAGACATGGTCTGTTTCCTAAGAAAGCAAGGATTTCTATTATATGTATTTGTAAAAGATATAATAGAGAGAGAGAGAGAGCACACAAGTATGGGAAGAGCAGAAGAGAAGGGAGAGGAACAAGCAGACTCTGCTCTGAGTGCAGAGCCCTATGCAGGCTTCGATCCCAGGACCCTGAGGTCATGACCTGAGCCAAAACTAAGAGTCAGATGTTCAACTGACTGAGCCACCCAGGTGCCCCAGGACTTCTATTATATTTAAGCCACAGCATCTTATGGATCTCCTGTTACAATAGCATAGCTAGTACCCTAACCGATATAGACGCTCTTAGCTCTGACCAAATATTATTAAGTATAGTGGACACCTTCTAGAACAGCACTGTCCAACAGAGTTTTCTGCACTTAGGTAAATGTTCCATATATACACTGTCCAATGCAGTAGCCACTAGCCACATGTGGCTATTGAGCACTTGAAATGTAGCTAGTATAAATGAGGACCTGAATTTTTATTTTATTTTATTTTATTTTAAAGATTTATTTATTCGACAGACAGATATCCCAAGTAGGCAGAGAGGCAGGTGGGAGGAGTTGGGGGGGAAGCAGGCTCCCTGCTGAGCAGAGAGCCCAATGAGGGGCTCAATTCCTAGGACCCTGAGATCATGACCAGAGCCGAACGCAGAGGCTTAACCCACTGAGCCACCCAGGTGCCCCTGAATTTTTATTTTTCTTTAATCTTAATTACTTTAAAATTAAATTCAGTCTTGGGGTGCCTGGGTGGCTCAGTGGGTTAAAGCCTCTGCCTTCGGCTCAGGTCATGATCCCAGTCCTGGGATTGAGCCCCGCATCAGGCTCTCTGCTCAGCGGGGAGCCTGCTTCCTCCTCTCTCTCTGCCTCCCTCTCTGCCTACTTGTGATCTCTATCTGTCAAATAAATAAATAAAATCTTTTTAAAATTTTTAAATTAAATTAAATTCAGTCACGCACTTGGAGCCAGTGGTGACCACAATGAAGTTCTAGAATAACAGCCTAGATCTACTTCTCTGCCCAACTGACCCATGAATTCATGTTCTGCTATGTGATCCTGCCCTTCCGGCTATGCTAGCTGGACCAAGATGAGCTCCTGACCCACAGTAGACTCCCCAACATGAGACTGAGAGAGATTCTAGACTGGTGTCTTGAACAAACACGAATGCTATGGGGGCAACCACCTTCTGCTGTGGGGACAGAGAAGAGGAAGAAGCTGGTTTGTACAGAGAATTAGTGGAGATACATATTGATAGAGGGAAGGTGCTGTCGATCACCTGCTAATGCTCCAGTTTCTGATACTCGTCCTTTAGAAAGTCGAACTGCCATCCCAACAGGAGTTATGATATTTGCAACCAAAACAGTCTTCACTGGGGCCTGGACCCATGCCTTTTTAGAAAAGGAAGATCTCACTAACAATGGCAGCTGGAGGTGAAGGCAATATGATGACAAGTTTGATCTGAGATGAGCCTGATAGGAGTAGAGATTTAGAAACAAGTCGGTTTTCCTGAGTACCTACCATGTACCAGGTATGGGACTGGCCTTAGGTAGGTAGGACTGAGATGGTAAACATATGTACTTCTTTATCCCTTGCTCATGGAAGACATCATAAATCAATCATAGTATTCTATGGCATGCATTACCCAGCCACTAAGCCTGATTGGTAATAAAATATTTTGATCATTCTTGCTATATTTATTAGAGGTGCCTGACTGGCTCAGTTGGTAGAGCATGTCTCTTGATCTCGGGGTCATGAGCCCCACACTGGGCCTAGAGCCTATAAACATTTTTTAAAAATAGAATAAAATATAAAATGCTATTTTTTTTAAAGATTTTATTTATTTATTTATTCGACAGACAGAGATCACAAGCAGGCAGAGAGGCAGGCAGAGAGAGAGGAGGAAGCAGACTCCCTGCCGAGCAAAGAGCCCAATGCGGGACTTGATCCCAGGACCCTGAGATCATGACCTGAGCCGAAGGCAGAGGCTTTAACCCACTGAGCCACCCAGGCGCCCCTAAAATGCTATTTAAAAAAGCAATCTAAAGGAAGGCAATTTTAGGATTGGTTCAGCAACTCAATGACATTGAATTCAGGGTAGGCCTCTCTGCCAGTCTCTTGGCCTTCCCCTCATGACCATAAGATGACTGCCACAGCTCAAACCAATCATTCCTTACATGACAAAACCCAAAGCAGGGAGGTGATAGGCAGAACAAAGGGCTTTCTCCTCAAAACTCCTTATCAGAGAGGTAAATATTCCCATGAAGATTTATATCTCATTGGTCCGACTGGGCTCCATGCCCACTTCTAGAAATATCATTAGTGAAAGGGAATCATCATGACTTAGATCATATATCCACCCAATAAAATCAGCATTCTGTTAGCAACAAAGAATTCTGGAAGGTAGACAACCAACACTGTCTGCCACATTTGCCCGGGCATCTGGACTGTTCCCAATTCCGATGAGCAGCAGTCTCCTCATCTCTAAAATCAGCTACTGGGAAGACATTGTGTACGTCATAGTGATTAAAAGACTTACCCAAGTACTGGTCTCTCTTCTCCTAGCTATGCTGTCCCCACTGCTGCCCTACTAAGGGATGCTTATGCCTACTAATCCTTGGGCAGCCTCCCTTCCTCTCCCTTCAACTACCATGCCCTCATGGCCATCTGACTTGCCAACCATCTGACTTTTGCAGTCAAAGCCTAAATAGTATGTTCTGCCTGTGAGCAAACAAACCAGGAAGGGGTGAGGAAGCAGTTACTGGCCCAGCTCCCTGGAAAAGCCAGATAAGAAGCTATTTCTATCACAGAAGACTGTCCCTCAGGCTCAGACAGGATCCAAGGCAAACAGCAGTGAAAGTGAGAGGAAGTTACAAACCCTACTAGGGTTGGAAGAGCAATTAAGCTGAAAACAAGAGCAGGTTTTCTTGAAAGAATTAAGTCTAGGTCTGAAGTTTGGGAACTAGGACTAAAAATGACTCAATGACTCATCCTCATCATTGCAGCAATGACTTATCCCAGAACTGACTATTGGATTATGTCTCAAGGGGCAATGGAGGTGGGACACATTACAGCCTAACTAATAGTCAAACCATTCCCCCGCTTTTCTCATTGCTAACAGAATCCTGAGCCCCACAGATTCGGCTTCTTCCCAAACAAGGAAGAAAATCATGATGGGTCAAAGCTAACCATGATCCTTCCATCCCTCTTCCTTGTGATTGGTTTAGAAAAAGGCAGATGATACAATTCTGGCCAATGAGAACTGAAGGAAAGTACACTGCCTTCCCTTTCTCTCTTCTCTCTAGCCTTTATAAGTTGCTGGGAGGGGGTTGGTCCTAGAGCAATGATAGTCACATTTTGAGCACAAGGATTGGGGTCAACACATTGAGGATGGTGAGGCCTTAAACTAATATACCATGTAGCCATGCTGCTTTTAGGTTTTCTGGGGAAAACTCATTTCCTTCACTGTCTTAACCCCTTTGAATTGAGTTCCTGTTACTTGCGGACAAAAGCTTCAGGATTAATACAGCCTCCCCACTCCCCACCCCCCACCCTGTATAGGGAGGGGAGATACAACTGATACAACCCCCTGCTGTCACTAGCCACACCCCTCCCCTGCACCTTTCATCAAAATCCAAGGCTCTCTAGGACCTGAGCCCTGCCTACCTCTATGGTTTCACCCCCTGCTACATCCCTAATCTCACCCTCTAGTCTAATGATCCTGGCCTCTTCAGGATGCATGCCAACATCCATGCTCTCCTGTTTCCCCTGGCTTACAGAACCATGCCCATGATGCCTGGAAGAAAAACCACACTTCCCAGCCTCCTTTGCAGCTAGGAGTGGTCACATGACTAAGTTCTAACCAAGTAAGTAGAAGTGTTTGGACCTTTGGGATGGTCCAAACTTGCACTCTTTTGAAAACGTTCTCTCTGCACAGAATGCTCTTAGTACACAGTTGTTTTTTTTTTTTAAGATTTCATTTAGTTATTTGAGAGACAAGAGTGTGTGTGTGCACGTGTGTGTGTGCACGTGCACTAGATGGGGAGGCAGCTGAGGGAGAGGGAGAAAGAATTTCAAGCAGACTCTGTGCTGAGGGTGGAGCCTAACACAGGGCTCGATCTCACCACTCTTGAGATCATGACCTGACCAAAATTAAGAGTTAGACGCCTAACTGACTGAGCCACCCAGGCACCTCAGTACATAGCTCAGATTTACAAATCTTGGATTTGTATTCCAGCTCCAGTGTTGTCTAGCTACGTGACCAAGGACAAGGAAATTCACTTGCCTGGGCCTTGTACTGCAAGTCGATAAGAGAGGAATAACAATATCTCCCCCAGAGAGATGTTAGAATTAAATAAGATGATATAAAATGTGTGGCAGAGGTAAGGGACTCAAGAAATATGAGTTTCTTACCTACCAGCCACCCCTGCCCTTCTTAGAACTCTGCTGAGACTTCGTATGCTGGGGCTCTCTCTCACCAAAATGGGAGCTCATAGAGGACGGAAAATGGACTGGAGCTGAACCAGGAGTCAGTGTTCTGTAAATGGAGAAATGAATGCCAAGGTATGAAAGGTTCATTCAGGAGAGAGAAGGGGCCACAAACCCAGCCCAGTTCCATCACCCCCTAGGAAGCCTTCCCAGATGCCCACTCTGGATCCACTACACCCATCACTTCTGCAGTCCCCTACACCCCACTCTCCTATGTGTGTGTGTGGAAGTCTGTGTCCCCCAATAGGCTGGGAGCTTTGTGAGGGCATGAACCTTATCTGACTCATCTCTGTGTCCCTAGAATCCAGCAGGGATCTCCTATGCTACATGCTTGGCAAATGAACATTTGTCAACTCTGGAAGCCAGAGAAACCACTTAGAGCCGCTGCTCACCCAGGCTGTCCCAGAACTGGGTCCTCCCTCTCCTTTCCCACAGAAACATACTATAAATGGACAGCACACAAGCCGATGCCCAAAACAGGGCTTGGGTTTCACAAACCAATTGGCTTGTCCCAGAGTGGGGGTGGGGTTCAGGGGGCCCCAGAATGTGGCCATAAATAGCCCAGCTCAGAGGCCTCCTCCCTGCTCTGATTTCTGCCTGAGTCACCCGCCCAGGCAGGGTGGGGCTAGCCAAAGGCAGTGGCCTGAGGGCTGATGGCCCTGTGGTCAGCATTCTTGAGACTCCAAAGATAAGCCCAGCTGGTATCCACACCCTCTCCAGCCAAGCCCCTGACCCAGGACCTGGTGAAGCAGTGACACTTGGATCCTTCCTCCTCAGGGAAGCTAAGACACACAAACATAGGACACCCTGACCCTTCCAGAGGCCCCCGTTCCCTTATAGCTCTGCCAAGAAGAGACGGGACCCAGGCCTGGCCCCAAGGATCCAGGAAAAAGACTCCCCCAGGAACACAAGGAACTGAAACAGGGCAGGATCATTCACCTGGCCCAGGACAATTGGGAGGAGCAAATGTGCTGCAGAGAGAAGGGGACACATCCATTTTAGCTCAACCAGTATCCCCAGTACTTATCCCAGTGTTCACTAATGCTTGTGACTGAACGTCCTGGCTTTGAGTCTTGACTGAAGCCCGTCCTCTAAGCTCACTTGTCTGTTCAGTGGGCACTCACCTACTTGGCCCTGGCTGAAATCATGTGATCTAAGATCCAATTGTTTACTAGGCTAGAGCCTCTCTCCTCCAGCCAAAATGTCAGTTCCATGAGAGCAGGGACTTGCTTTCTTATGCACTAGGTACCCCAGAATCTAGTATAGTACCTGACATATATACTAGGTAATCAATAAGTATGAAATTTGTTCAATGAATGAATTTAGACAGACCTGGGGCTTCTCATTTTGGAGAGTGGGGGCTCTGGAGTGAGGCAGGTTTGGGTGTAACTTCTTTGCTCGGCGACCTTGGACAAGTGACTTGAATTCTGTGACCCTCTATTTCTTCATCTTTAAGATTTTTTTATTTTATTTTATTTTTTTAGAGAGAATGAGAGAGAGACATCACGTGCAAGGAGGATGGAGGGGAGGAGAAGGAGGGAAAAAGGAGAAGGAGAGAGAGAATCTCAAGCAGACTCTGTGCTGAGCCCAGAGAACAACACCGGGCTTGATCCCATGACCCTGAGATCATGACCTGAGCAGAAATCAAGAGTCAGCTGCTTAACCGACTGAGCCATCCAGGTGCCCCAATTTCTCCATCATTATGACGGTAATAAAATAGATCCATTTCTTGCGGCGCCTGGGTGGCTCAGTGGGTTAAAGCCTCTGCCTTCAGCTCAGGTCATGATCCCAGTGTCCTGGGATTGAGCCCCACATCAGGCTCTCTGCTCAGCGGGGAGCCTGCTTCTTCTTCTCTCTCTCTCTGCCTGCCTCTCCGCCTACTTGTGATATCTCTCTCTGTCACATAAATAAATAAATAAAATTTTTAAAATAGATCCATTTCTCACAGTACTGAGACTCAATACCAGTAAAGCACTTCACCCTGCCTAGCATAGACTAAGTCTTCAATAAACTGCCTTGTGGTTATTTTTGCTGCTGTTCTTGGTATGACTATCTAAGGGGATAGGCCCAGGAAACAGTGATAGGCAAAGTTTTCAGTCCAGGCCCTGTCACCTGCTCTCTGGCTTTGGCAATCCCAAGGTCTCTCTGCCTCATTTTCCTTCCCTGTATGATGGGCACTGATGCGCCAGCTCTCTGAGTAGGTATTGTGAAGACTCAAGTTGAGGCTGCCCACCTGCTCACGAAGGATGGTCTGGAGAGGATGTGGGATTCTAAAGGCTCTGGAAGGGGCGACCTTTAAGGTTCTGCTGGTCTAGCAAGGCTGGGTTATAAATAGTTCCCAGCCCCTGGCAGGCCCTGCATCAGGCCTGACCAACAGAGCCTGCATTGCCACACTCTGGGGCATGACAATCTCACCTTACCACATCCTCGAGCAGTACAACAGATGCCATCTGTCAAGATCCTAAAGGCAAGTGAACCCTTTGACCTCACAACACCCTATGCAGGAACCCCGCTTCAGATAAATGCTCACAGGTCCACAGAGGGCTCACAGCACCATTGTCTATGATGCAAAAGGCTAAGAACAACTTGAATGTCCACGAGTAGGGGCTGCTAAGTATAAGATGGGAGCTCTCTGACTAGCAGACCACTCAGTCTTGTTCAGAGCTATGTCCATGGCGCCGACATCAAGTCCTAGTGCAGAGCAGGGCATCAGTAAATACTTGTTAAATAAATATATGAATCCCAATAAAGGGATATTATACTACCACTAAAAATAATGAGACAGAGTTACATGCACTAAGTTGGAAATAGGTCCTCAACTTGCTAAATGATCAAAACAAAAATGGAAACTTTCTGAAAGTGTAAAAATATCAACTGCAGTTATCTCTAGAAGAAGATAATTGCTCGGGACACCTGGGTGGCTCAGTCGGTTAAGTGTCTGACTTCAACTCAGGTCACGATCTCAGGGTCCTGGGATGGAGCTCCATATTGGGCTCCCTGCTCAGCAGGAAGCCAGCTTCTCCCTCTCCCTCTGCCCTCCCCCCCACCCCACTTATGCACTCTCTCTGTCTCAAATAAATAAAATCTTAAAAAAAAGAAGGGGGGAGACGCCTGGGTGGCTCAGTGGGTTAAGCCTCTGCCTTCGGCTCAGGTCATGGTCTCAGGGTCCTGGGATCAAGCCCCGCATCCGGCTCTCCGCTCAGCGGGGAGCCTGCTTCCCTTCCTCTCTCTCTCTCTGCCTGCCTCTCTGCCTACTTGTGATCTCTGTCTGTCAAGTAAATAAATAAAATCTTTAAAAAAAAAGAAGAAGAAGAAGAAGAAGGGGGCGCCTGGGTGGCTCAGTTGGTTGAGCACCTGCCTTCAGCTTGGGTCATGATCCCGGGGTCCTGGGATCGAGTCCCGCATCGGGCTCCCTGCTCAGTGGGGAGCCTGCTTCCCCCTCTCCCTCGGCCTGCCTCTCTGCCTACCTGTGCTCTTTCTCCCTCTGTCAAATAAATAAATAAAATCTTTAAAAAAAAAAGAAGAAGGGGCACCTGGGTGGCTCAGTGGATTAAGCCGCTGCCTTCGGCTCAGGTCATGATCTCAGGGTCCTGGGATCGAGTCCCTCATCGGGCTCTCTGCTCAGCGGGGTGCCTGCTTCCCCCCCTCTCTCTCTCTCTGCCTGCCTCTCTGTCTACTTGTGATCTCTCTCTGTCAAATAAATAAAATAAAAATCTTTAAAAAAATAAATAAATAAAATAAAAAGAAGAAGAAGAAGAAGAAAAAGAAGATGAAGAAGATAATTGCTTTACATTCTCCTCAGGGTTTTTATATTCTACTTTTTTACATTTTTTAAAAATCTACTTTACTTTCAAAAATATACCACCGTATGGGAGCTACAGGCAACTGATGAATCACTTAAATTCTACCTCTGAAACTAATAATACACTATATGTTAACTAAATTGAATTTAAATGAAAATTTAAATATCTATATATACACTTACATATATCAGCACATTCCAATCCGTGTAAGACAGGATCCGGAGATGAAGTTCTTGTCACCTCAATAAGCAAAGGACTCCAGGACCTTAGTACTGGGAGGAAGTCATGCTTACTGAGAGCCCACCATAGAACAAGCACCAAGCCTGACTCTCACACACATCTTCACCTGACGGCAATAGTTCAATAAGGGTCCCTGTCCTTATGTAACAGTTGGATACATTGAATAAACAGTCTCACGGGGGTGACATGACTTGCAATGCATCATAAATATTTAAGAACATGAGTTTTTATATCTGACAAATCTGAGCTCAAATCCCATCTCTGCCACTGTGTGACCCTGGGGAAACAGCATCACCTCTCTGAGTTTCAGTGCTCTCATCTGCACCATAGGACAAATAACAAGCCTAAGTTATAGAGGTGGTTTTGAGGGTTCAGTGAGAAAACATGGAAGGCACCTAGCACCGTGCCCATCATATTGCTGGTGGCTCAATAAACAGCAGACACCACCATCACCATCATTATCGTCATTATTTCCCCTACCACCATTGGCAGCCAGGCTCACACAGCTAATGGAGGCCAGAACATGTCTCCAGAGACCCCATAGGCATTTTAATCAAGATCCAGGGAACAAGGGGCACCTGGGTGGGTCAGTCATCGGGCATCTGCCTTAGGCTCAGGTCATGATCACAGTGTCCTGGGATTGAGCCCCACATCATGCTTCCTGCTCTGCGGGAAGCCTGCTTTCCCTCTCCTAGTCCTCCTGTTTGTGTTCCCTCTCTCGCTGTGTCTCTCTCTGTCCAATAAATAAATAAAATCTTTTTAAAATTTTTAAAAAATAAATGGTTCCTTGAGAACAATGATGAGAACAACAGGTCTTGGTGGCCATGGGAGGACTAGATGGGGGCTCCATTCAGAAGTCCCTCAGGGGCCTCAGGGGCATGGCATCACGTGGCTAAGCCAAGCAGGGTAGCTTCAGATTAGCTGCATCCGTGACTCATGTCTCTCCTTTGACAGCCTCTCCTTTAACAGCTGTGATACATTAAGACTTTGGGCAGGACACCTGGCAGCGCCCATCTCCCAGGGAAGGAGCCGGCAGGAGTCCCAAGGACTCACCATGAATACTCTCAGGACTTCCTCAAGCCCGGCCTGAGCTCTGAGCCCCATCTGAAACATTTAGGAAAGCCAACCGCAATTGACAAGGTTCAGGTAAAGTACCTGAAGGGTCAGAGATGTACCCCAGGGACAGATCCCTACTGACCAGGAGCTAATTCGTGCCGCTGGGCTCAGTGCCAGGTGCAGGGCTCTGAGACAAACTGCACATGAGTCTTGCCCTGAAAGACTTTCAGGTTCACTGAAGGAAATAACACTGAGGGCTTGCTGGGGACATAAAGATGAGAGAGGCTGACATTCACTGAACGCTTACGTGTGAAAGACATCGTGCTCTGCACTTCAAATGCATGGTCCCGCCCTTAAAAAGAGCAAATAAACTAAATAATCGAATACCTACTAGGAGCAGTGGCCTTGGTGTGTTTTAGTTTTTAATCTTGCAAATAACCATGCAAGGTAGGTATTACCCAAGGCTGAAGCAACAGTGGCCTCAGCAACCAGACAGACATCAGTTTGAATTCAGTCAATTTACTCGTCGTATGACCCGAAGGAAGTTATTTATGCTCAGCAAACCTCAGCAACCTTGTCTGTAAAATGGGGATTACAGCAATGCTATCATTCTATGCTGCTTTTTTTTTTTAAGATTTATTTATTTTAGAGAGAGAGAGGGAGAGAGCAGTGGGAGAGGAAAAGAGAGAATTCACAAGCACACTGTGCTGAGTGCAGAGCCTGACACAGGGCTCGATCCCAGGAC
>NW_019154090.1:24183708-24246349 GCF_002288905.1 Enhydra lutris kenyoni | reverse complement strand
CCCCCCCCACCAGAAACAATTTAAAAAATAAAAATTTCGGGGTACCTGGGTCATTTAATGGGTTGAGCCTCTGCCTTTAGCTTAGGTCATGATCCCAGGGTCCTGGGATCGAGCCCCACATCAGGCTCTCTGCTCAGCGGGGAGTCTGCTTCCCCCTCTCTCTGCCTGCCTCTCTGCCTACTTGAGATCTCTCTCTGTCTAATAAATAAATAAAATCTTTAAAAAAATAAATAATAAATAAAAACTTCATTGGGATTTAGGCAGAGATTATATTAAATTTATATATTAATCTGGGGGCAGTTTTCTTTTTTACTGTAATAATTTTTACCCTCAATAGTTTGTCTTTCCACTTACTCAAGTTTTTCCTGTGTCTCTCACCAGAGATTATAGTTTTTTTCATATATATCCTCATAGTTGCTTAAATGTATTCCTACTTATTTTATTTTTGTAATTCTTCTGTGAATGAGATTTTTTTGTCATTATTGCTTTTAAGTTTTTGTTGGCTTATACAAACACCATTGATTTTTTTAAATATTTACTTAGTAACCACAACAATAGAGCTACAGCTATTTTAGAACATGTGTCTCATATATCAACTGACCATATTAGCAAAATAATATTCTACCTGTGTATTATGTACATAATTTATATTAATTAGTATATTTTCTTGGTCCATATGAATATATATTTGGTATCATCAATAAGCACAATTAAAAAACATCATCATAGGGGCACCTGGGTGGCTCAGTGGGTTAAAGCCTCTGCCTTCAGCTCAGGTCATGATCCCATGATCCTGGGATAGAGCCCTGCATCGGGCTCTCTGCTCAGCGGGGAGCCTGCTTCCTCCTCTCTCTCTGCCTACTTGTGATCTCTGCCTGTCAAATAATTAAATAAAATATTTTTAAAAAATCATCATAAATTGTCCACAAGACAATACCATCCAAAAAAGCCACAAAATTTAATTTTAAGACAAGTTACAGCTTTCCAATAAAAGAGTAATGTCCTCACTTGGCTTATAGTTTATTAAATTTGAATACCTATGCAGAAACTGATGGTACTAGTAAGACAAGTACCTTTGGTAATTACAGCTACCATTTATTGAGATTTTACTATGTACCAGCCATTAGGATACACATTTTATATTAGTTATTTCAACAACTCTAGAAGTAGGTGTTATTCTTATTTTCCAAATGAGAAAACTGAAGCTCAAGGAAACTGTCCATGGTTATATAGCTAGCTAATGATAAAGACAGAATTTAAACCCAAGTTGTCTGACCAACTCCAACGTCGTGTTTTTGACACTTGATTACTTCCCCTAAGAAGTAGAATACTGTAAATTCACCAACTACACTACTGATAAGAGTTTAGGATAGTATATACCTGACTCTTTTTTTTTTTAAGATTTTTTATTTATTTATTTGACAGACAGAGATCACAAGTAGGCAGAGAGGCAGGCAGAGACAGAGGGGGGAAAAGCAGGCTCCCCGCTGAGCAGAGAGCCTGATGCGGAGCTCGATCCCAGGATCCTCGATCCCAGGATCCTGGGATCATGACCTGAGCTGAAGGCAGAGGCTTTAACCCACTGAGCCACCCAGGTGCCCCTATACCTGGCTCTTAACAGATGGTTAAGAACACAATATACTTCTTTCTATTCAGGACCTTAACTTTGTTACTTCAAACGGAATGAACACAACCAACCAAGATGGAATAACTGGTACTGAATTTACCCTCCCCCTGAAAAAACTAAAAAATGGAACAAAATATATGAAACAGTGGTTTCAGTGGACACCAGGTTATGACAGCCAGTAATCATTGAAAGATGGAAAATAAGCCAAGCTTACAATTGTTTTAATAACAGTTTCCAGACCCTGGTGCAATGAGGTGAAATCCAGTCATCTGGCAATCTCCCTGAGTTGAGGAGACGATGCTGCGAGTCTTTAGATGCCACAACATATAGAGTTTACAGGGCAGAGAACCAGAGAGGAATGAAGAAACCACCTGAGGCTGGGGAAAGAACCACTTAAAGGATTAGCAGCAAAACAAAATACCAATGATCACACAGGGCTGGGACTATTACCTATTCCCTCCGTTCAGGGGGGAAACCCACATAATTCACAGAGCATCAGGAAGAGTATTCAGAAGGGTTTGCCTGAATGTTGGGGAAAAATTAGTCCTAGACTAAAGGTTGCTCTAGGCCAGTCTAAGAAAGTTTAGAATCAAGACCTTAAACAATAAAACTGTTTCCAAGTAACTATATCCGAGAACAAAACTCAAGAATATTATAAGAATATTAAAATATATATCATCTAAAAGGTGATAATTGGTTCACAATGTCTGGTCATCCAAAAAGAAATTACTGCACATTTAAAGAAGCAGAAGATATGACCTATAATTAGGATAAAAATCAATCAGTAGAAACCAACCCAGAAATGATACATATGATAGAATTAGTAGCAAGGACACTAAAATAGTTATTTTTACGGCATCCTTATGTAAAGAAGCTGAAGAAAGGATTGGTCATGCTAAATGGAGACATGGAAGACATAAAAATGATCCAAATCAAATTTATAGAGATGAAAAGTGTAGTGAATGAGACAAAGTATTTTATTACTCATCATACAGCAAGCAACATGAGCATTAATTTTTTATATCTGTTCCCCTTGCTCCCAAGTTCACCAGAACAACACAGAGACCCATGTAGATGTCTGCAAACATGGTGAAATGTTTTACTTAAAAGAAACACGGACCTTGGGGAACCCACTGTTTTGTTGTATTGCAACATCTACAGTTTATTTTATTTATATATCATGTAACATTTTTATTGAAGTATAGTTAATATATAACATTATATTAATTTCAGGTGTATGACATAATGATTTGATATTTGTATATATCACAAAAAACCATCAACAATAAGCTAATGATAATAGCTTATAATATATATTATAAAAATATTATATAAATATAAATATATTATAAAATATATATAATATAATAGCTAGTTGACAACATACAAATACAAAATACACCGTAATAAGTCTAGTTAACATCCATCACTACATAGTAACAGAATTTTTTTTCTTGTGATGAGAACTTTTAAGATATACTCTTAGCAACTTTCAAATATGCAATATAGTATTATTCTAGTTGCCATGCTGTACATTATATCTCCTGACTAATTTATTTCATAACTGGAAGTTTGTATCTTTTTGACTTCCTTCTCCCACTTTGCTCCCCCACCCCCACTCCCACCTCTGGCAACCACCAATCTGTTCCCAAGAGGGTGTAACAACCAGGCTGACCTGAAGCTGCTGTTGGCAGAAAGAAAGGTACATTACGCCCAGGAATGGTCAGGCAAAACTCCTGAATTTCAAAAATAGGTCTATATAACTCTTCATCCCATTCATCCTGATCACTAATCAGTAAACAGCTAAGAGGAGATTATTCCTTTCCAGAGAAAGTCACATTCCAATATCAAAACTCCTTTCTAAGGTATGTGGACCGAGAGAGTTAAGAGAGGTAAAAGTCAGAAATTATTTTGAATTAATTTTTTTTAAGTTCATTCCATAACCACTTCTATTCAACGTTGTACTGGAGGTTCTAGTAGAGCAATTAGGCAAAAAAGAAAGTAAAATATCCATATTTGAGAGAAAGAAGTAAAACTATCTCTGTTGACATGATTTATTCTATGACATAATTTTGTATATAGTAAATCCTAGGAATCCACAAAAAGCTATCAGGATTAATAAGTATGGGAGATTGTAAGATACTAGATTAAAATACAATAATCAATTATATTTTTATACATTAGTTAGCAACATGAAAATAAAATTTATAAGACAATTCCAAGTAAAATAGCATCAAAAAGAGTAAAATAGGGATGCCTGGGTGGCTCAGTGGGTTAAATAAAGCCTCTGACTTCAGCTCAGGTCATGATCCCAGGGTCCTCAGATGGAGCCCCTCTGCTCAGCAGGGAGCCTACTTCCCCCTCTCTGCCTGGCTCTCTGCCTATTCATGATCTGTCTGTCAAATAAATAAATAAAATCTTTTAAAAAAGTAAAATACTTAAGAATAAATTTAATAAGAAAGTGTAAGATTTACACACTGAAAACCAAAAAAAAAAAATCTTTTAATTAAAGATTTTTAAAAAGATTTTGTTTGTGAAAGAGAAAGAGGTTGAGAGACCACAAGCAGGGGGAGCAGCAGGCAGAGAGAGAAGCAGGCTCTTTGCTGAGCAAGGAGCCCAATGCAAGACTTGATCCCTGGGATCATGACCTGAGCCAAAGACAGACACTTAACCGGCTGAGCTACCCAGACATCCTTAAAAAATTAAAGAAAATTTAAATAAGTGGAAAGACATCTGAAATTTAGGGATTGGAAGGTTTAATGTTCTTACAGTGGCAGTCTCCAAATGGGGCCATAGGTTCAGCTTAATCCCTATTAAAATTCCAAATGCCTTTTCTTTGCATAAGTTATCAAAATGATCCAAAAATTTCATATGCGAGGGACTTAAATTGCCAAAACTATCTTAGAAAGGAAGCACAAAGTTGGAGGATTCACACTTCCTATTTCAAAACTTCCTACAAAGCTATAGTAATCAAAATAGCATACTTGTATTAGTCATGGTTCTCCAGAGGAAAAAAAAACAATAGGAGTTATGCACGTACACACACATGCACACACAATGGAGTAGTAGTCCAATTTTCCATTGGTAGTCAGGATCAGTCACCCCAGTCAGTACAGTACCTCCCTTCTTTGCTTGTTGATTCAAGAGCATGAAGAGCCCAAAGTGATGGGGTGGCAGTATTAAATTCCAGATCAATGGAATCTGTTGTGTCTCCTAGTGGAAGCATTCCTCCCTCAGTAACTAGGACCTCTATGCCAGCAGAGCATAAAGTCATGGGAACAAGGAGCAGAAATTTTGCTAATGGGCAACAGTAAGTGGTGCCACTTCCATTTCCATCCCTTGACTCCTGGATTTGTGAATCCTGGCTATCAGAGAAACAGTACCATCTATTCCAAACATACAACTTTTTGGAGAACCTTGCCCCAGTCCTGCAAGATACTGCCACCTAGCTGGCACTGTAACTGAGTCTTCAAAAGGCCATTCCACCATTCTATCAATCCCACTGCTTCAGGATGGTAGGGAACATAATAAGACCAGTGAATTCCATGAGCAGTATGGGCCCATTGCTGCACTTCTTTTGCTGTGAAATGTGTTCCTTGGTCAAAAGCAATGCCATGTGGAATACTATGACTGTGGATAGACATTCTGTAAGTCCATGGATAGTAGTTTTGGCAGAAACATTGTGTGCCAGGAAAGCATATCCATATCAAAGATGTGTATTCCAGTAAGAACAAAATGCTGTCCCTCCCATGATGGATGTGGTTTAATGTAATCAACCTGCCACCAGGTAGCTAGTTGATCATCTCAGGGAATGGTGCCATATTTGTGATTCATTGTTAGTCTCTGCTGCTGGCAGATTGGAGACTCACTCGTGGTCCTAGCCAGGTTGGTCTTGGTGAGTGTAAGTCCATGTTGCTGAGCCCATGCAAAGTCAGAAATGCTTTCACAGTCACTTACCCAGAAATAACAGCCAAATATCTGCCCCCCCCATAGTCTAGTCAAATTGACTCAGAAATTAAAGAAGTATAGTATTGACATAAGGAAAGACATATAGATTAGTGGAATAGAACTAAGTGGTTAGAAATAAATCAATTCATAGTCAGTTGATTTTTGGCAAGAATGTTAACACCATTCAGTGGGAGAAAGAACAGTCTTTAATAAATGCTGCTGGGACAATTAGGAAACCATAGCAAAATATTGATGTCAGACCCTTACCTCACACCACGTACAAAAATTAACTCACAATGGATCATAAACCTAAATATAAGACCTAAAATTATAAAACTCTTAAACAAAAACATAGAAATAAGGGATACCTGTGTGGATCGATTGGTTAAGTGTCTGTCTTTAGTTCAGGTCATGATCCTGGGGTCCTGAGATTGAGCCCCATGTCGGGCTCCCAGCTCAGCAGGGAGTCTGCTTCTCCCTCACCCTCTGTCCATACCCCCCTACTAGTGGTCTCTCTCACTCTCTCTCTCTCTAATAAGTAAATAAAGTCTTCTTTAAAAAAAGAAAACATAGAAATAATAAGGAAACATGACATTAGGTTAAGCAGTGGTTTTTTAGATATGATACCAAAAGCACAAATGAAAATAAAACATAGATAAATTGTGCTTCAACGAAATTTTAAAATCTTGTGCTTCAAAAGATACTATGGAGAAAAGATACTTCTCCCTCTGACACTACCCCCACAGAATGGAAGAAAATATTTGCACATTTATCTGATAAAGATTTTTTTATCCGGAATATATAAAGAACTCTCATAACTCAAAAACAGAAAGACAAATAACCCTATTTTTAAATGAACGGAGGTGGCTCAGTTTGTTAAGCGACTACTTTCAGCTCAGGTCATGATCCCAGGGTCCTGGGATCAAGTCCCACATTGGGCTCCACCTGCTCTATGGGGAGCCTTCTTCTCCCTCTCTCTATCTCTTTCTCTCTTTCTGCCTGCCACTCCCCCTGCTTGTGCTCTCTCTCTTTCTCTAAAATAAATAAAATATTTAAAATAAAATAAGGAAAGGATTGGGGCACCTGGGTGGCTCAGTAGGTTAGGCATTCAACTATTGATTTTGGCTCAGGTCATGAGATCAAGCCCCGTGTCAGGCTCCAAGCTCAGCGCAGAGTCTGCTTATCTCTTACCCTTCCCCTGCTTGTGTGCTCCTCTCTCTC
Source organism: Enhydra lutris kenyoni (assembly GCF_002288905.1). Classification (NCBI taxonomy): domain Eukaryota; kingdom Metazoa; phylum Chordata; class Mammalia; order Carnivora; family Mustelidae; genus Enhydra; species Enhydra lutris. The sequence goes on along the minus strand of NW_019154090.1, from coordinate 24,239,553 downwards.
TCTCCTTCTCTCTCAAATAAATAAATAAATAAAATCTTTTAAAAAAATAAAATGAGCAAAGGATTTGAATAGATATTTCTCCAAAGAAGATATATTAATGGACCAGAAACACATGAAAACATGCTCAACAGCATTTGTTACTAGAAAAATACAAATCAAAACCAAAGTGAGGTAGAATTGCACACCCATTAGGTTGACTACAATCAGAAAGATGGTAGCAAGTGTTGACAGGATTGTGGGAAAATTAGAATCCTTATGTGTTGCTGATGGGATTGTAAAATGGTGCAGCCACTTTGGAAATGTTTGACAGTTCCTCAAAATGTTAAACATAGAGGTACATATGACCCAGCAATTCCACTTTTAGGTATATACCCAAAAGAAATGTACATACATCCACACAAAATCGTGTACTCAAATGTTTATAGCAGAATTATTTATACTAGCCACAAAGTGAAAAACAACGCAAATACCTGTCAACAGGTGAATGCATAAATGAAATGTAGTATATCCATAAAATGGACTGTTATTCAGCCATGAAAAAGAATAAAGTACTGATACATGCTACAACATGGATGGACTTTGAAAACGTTATACTAAGTGAAAGAAGTCAGTCACAAAAGACTACATGTCGTCTGATGGTTGCACAACTCTGAATATGCTAAAAACACTATATTATATATTTCAAAAGGGTGAATTTTATGTTATGTGAATTATATCACAATAAAGTTATTTTTATTTTTTTCATTTTTTAAAGTTTTTCTATTTTTAAGTAATCTCTACACCCAACGTGGGGCTCAAACCCACAATACTGACATCAAGAGTTGTGTATTTCACTGACTGAGCCAGCCAAGTGTCCCTAGTCTATAAATCTTTAAATGATTAGTATTACACAGACCATATGCTGGGACCACAATGCAATTAAGTTAGAAACCAATAATTAGGGGCACCTAGGTGGCTTAATTGGTTGGGCGACTGACTTCAGCTCAAGTAATGATCCTAGAGTCCCAGCATCTAGTCCTGCATTGGGCTCCCTGCTCAGTGGGAAGTCTGCTTCTCCCTCTGACACTACCCCCCCAGTACTCTCTCTTTCTCAAACTCTTTCTCTCGAGTGAATAAATAAAATCTTTAAAAAAAAAAGAAACCAATAATTAATGAAAAGTTTGGAAAACCTCACATATTGGGATTTAAAAAACACACTTCTTAACTACTTATAGGCTAAAAATGAAATTATATTAGAAACCAGAAAATACTTATAACTAAACAGTAGGAAAACTACTATGTAACCAAACTTGTGGGATGCAACCAAACACTGCTTAGAAGGAAATTCATAACCTTAAAGGAAGAAAAAGAAGAAAGTCTTAAAATTAGAGAAGTAAGCATTCAACATATGAAATTAAGGGGGAAAACAGCAGTATAAACTAAAGCAAAAGAAATAATAAAAATGAAGCAGAAATTAATGAAAAGGAAAGTAAATATACCATAGAGAAGGTCAACAAAGCCAATATTTGGTGTTTTGAAAATATTTCTGGTAAAATTAATTAGGCAAGCAAGAGAGAATATGAAAATCACCAATATTATAAAAGATTAAAGAGATGAAGATGATGATGATGATGAAGAGATTAAATAGATACAAAGAATAGTTTAAATAATTTCAGGCCAACAAATTTGAAAATATGAAATAGATAAATTCCAACTGATCGATGTTGAACCAGAAAATCTGAATTGTACAATGACCAGTGAAGAAATTTGATCATAGTTTAAAAATCTTGCCATACTCTGTATGATATTCTTTCAGAGGCCTGGTTGTTAAGTTCTACCAAAGTTTCCAGGAATAGAAAATCTTACATAAAGTTTCCAAAGAATTAAAAAAAAATGTAAAGGAGGGACGTTTCCCAGTTCTTCTGATGAAGGTAGAATAACTGATTCCAAAACCAACCAAGGAAAGTGGTAGAAAACAGGACAAAAAAAAAAAAAAAAAAAAACCACTGTACTACATCACCTAATTGGTTTATACCAGGAAAGTGAACTTGGCTTAACAGTGGAAAATAAATTGATTTACTACATTAGCAGATGAAGGAAGGGAAACCACCTGATTGTACCAACTGATGAAAAATCCAAGATCTCTTCATGACTTAAAAAGGAGAAAACAACAACAGAAAGGAACCTCCTTAATCTAATAAAAAGCATCTCTAATACAACATATGATTGGGAAATGTTGAAAGTATATCCTTTGTTGAAATATTAGCAAAAATTCTTCACCTTAGGGATGCCTGGGTGGCTCAGTCGGTTAAGCTTCTGCCTTCAGCTCAGGTCATGATCTCAGGACCCTGGGATTGAGTCCCACATCAGGATCCCTGCTAAGTGGAGAGCCTGCTTCTCCCTCTGCCTGCCACTCTCCCTGCTTGTGCTCTCTCTCTCTGATAGATAGATAGATAGATAGATAGATAAGTAAATATATAAATAAATAAGTATTCTTCACTTTATTCAACATTATGCTGAAGACCATAGCCAACACAGTAAGATAAGAATAAGAAATAAAAGATATAAAGATTGGAAAGGAGTAGAAAAAATGGTGGTTTTTGATGAATGTACTTATCATCTACAGAGAAAATCCAAAAGAATCTGTAGGTGAATTATTAGAATTAAGAGAATTTAGCAAGGTTGATGGGTATAAATCAGTTTATAAAATTCTGTTGCTTTTCTATATACAATAATAATTAGTAAAATTAGTTTACAAATATAACATTTATAATAGCAACAAAGAAATAAAAAATTCTTAGGAATAAATCTAACAAAATTTGTCCAATTCATATGGAGAAAATTTTTAAACTATATTGAAAGACACTGAAGAATACCTAAATAAATGGAGAGATATGTTCACATGAAAAGATATTATAGGGGCACCTGGATGCCTCAGTCAGTTAAGCAACCAACTCTTGATCTCAGTTCAGGTCCTGATCTCAGGGTCGTGAGTTCATACCCTTTGCTGGGCTCCACACTGGGTGTAGAGGTTAAAAAAAAAGAAAAAAGATGTAAAGATGACATTTCTCTTCAGATTGATTTATAGATTTAATGCAATTTTGACAAAAAATCCTAACAGTCTGTTTTTGTGGAATTTGACAAGCTGTTTTTATGATTTTTATATGGAAGTGCAAAGGACCAGGAATAGCCAAGACATTCCTGAAAAAGAAAATAAAAGGACTATCCCCACTAGATATCAATATTTATAAAGTAATAGTAATTACAACAGTATCTTAAGACAAATAGCCCAATGAAACAGATAGAATTCCCAGAAATAAACCCATGCATATATGAAAACTTGATTTATGACAGGTAGCATTGTAGAAAGGAAGCATTGTAGAAAGAAAAAGATGGATTGTTCAATAAATTGTGCCAGGACAATTTTTATGGGAAAAATTATATTCCTAGTTCATACTATGTACAAAAATTAATTCTAGTTCGACTAAAAATTTAAACTTGAACTCTAAATAGATATTTGGTGACATTAAGAAATTTTAAATATTTTTATTTATTTATATTAATACCATAGTTATGTTTTTTAAAATAGTTCTTATACTTTAGGGTGCCTGGGTGGCTCAGTGGGTTAAAGCCTCTGCCTTCGGCTCAGGTCATGATCTCAGGGTCCTCGGATTGAGCCCCACATCGGGCTCTCTGCTCAGCGGGGAGCCTGTTTCCCTTCTTCTCTCTCTGCCTGCCTCTCTGCCTACTTGTGATCTCTGTCTGTCAAATACATGAATAAAATCTTTAAAAAAAATAGTTCTTATACTTTAGAAATGCATTCTATAATACTAATGGGTAAAATATAGGGGCGCCTGGGTGGCTCAGTTGGTTAAGTGGCTGCCTTCGGCTCAGGTCGTGATCCCAGGGTCCTAGGATCAAGCCCCACATTGGGCTCCCTGCTCAGTGGAGAGCCTGCTTCTCCCTCTCCCTCTGCCTGCCACTCTGCCTACTTGTGCTCTCTCTCTATCTCTCTGTCAGATAGATAGATCGATAGGTAATTAAAAAGAAATATTGTGTTTTGGGTGTGTAGTGGGTAAGAGTATAGATAAAACAAGATTGGCCCTGATTTGAACATTTTTGATGGGGTGCCTGGGTGGCTCAGTCGTTAATCGTCTGCCTTCAGCTCAGGTCAAGATCCCAGGACCCTGGGATCAAGCCCTGCATCAAACCCCTCATTGGGATCCCTGCCCAGTGGGAAGCCTGGTTCTCCCTCTCCTACTACCCCTGCTTGTGTTCCCTCTCTCACTGTCTCTCTCTCTCTCCGCCTAGTAAATAAATAAATAAATAATCCTTTTTTTTTTTTTTTAAGAATGTTTTTGAAACGGAATATGGGGGTTTAATATACTATTTTCTCTAATTTTGTACATATTTGAAATTCTCCAATATAAAAATTAGAGATTTTAGTGTGAAAGACAAAACTATAAACCTTTTAGAAGAGAAGATAGGAAAATATCTTTATGACCATGAGATAGAAAAAGATTTCTTAAATATACAAAAAGAAAAATACTGATAAATTTGACTGCATTAGATGAAGAATTTTGATCCATCCAAAGATACCATAAAGAGACTAAAAGGACAAGCTATAAATTAGGAGAAAAGATTTGTAAGATACATAACCAGCAAAGGATTTGTGTATAAGATATTTATGAATCAATGAGAAAAAGACAATCGATGAGGACATGGAGGAAAGACATGAATGGGAATTTCACAGAAAAGAAAGTTCAAATGGTCATAAAAATATGAAGAAATGCTTGATCTTTTTAGTAATCAAGAAAATGTAAGTTATACTATAATGAAATACTGTTTTAAAACAGAGGGGCAAAAATTATTTTAAGTCAACAAAGAAACAAACAAACAAACATTGGTGATGTAAAGAGCAAGAGCAATCTGCTCCTAACTAGAGTATAAAATTGGTAAAAATGAACTTGGAAAACAATTTGGTATTACCTAATAAAGTTGACTGTACACATAACTTTATAACCAATCAATTCCATTTCTCAGTATGTGGAGTAATCACTACATGTGTGCTCAGGAGTCCTGTACAAGAATGTTCACAGGAGTGTTGTTCTTAATAGTCCACATTGGAGCAACTCACATGATGATCACAGTAAAATATGCATAAATAAAATGTGGGATATTCACTATGTAGCAGTAAAAATAACTAAATCACAACTTCACACATCAACAGGTAAAACAAAAGAAGCAAGTCCCATAATACATACAGTAGTATTCCATTCAGATAAAGTTCAAAAACACAGCATCAGGCTCTCTGCTCAGCAGGGAGGCTGCTTCCCCCTCTCTCTGCCTGCCTCTCTGCCTACTTGTGATCTCTCTCTCTCTCTCTATGTCAAATAAATAAATAAAATCTTTTAAATAAATATATAAATACATAAATAATAAATACATAAATAAATATTTATGCACCCAACATGGCACCTTCCAAATACATAAAGCAGTTAATAACAAACATAAAGGAACTAATCAATAGTAATACAATAATAGTAGAGAAATTTAACAACCCGCTTTCATCAATGGAGAGATCATCCAAACAGAAAATCAACAAGGACGGGGCGCCTGGGTGGCTTAGAGGGTTAAGCCTCTGCCTTCGGCTCAGGTCATGGTCCCAGGGTCCTGGGATCAAGACCTGGGCTTGATCATCGGGCTCCCTGCTCAGTGGGGAGCCTGCTTCTCCCTCTCTCTCTGCCTGCCTCTCTGACTATTTGTGATCTCTCTCACTCTCTCTGTCAAACAAACAAATAAATAAAATCTTTAAAAAAAAGAAAATCAACAAGGAATCAGTGGCTATGAATGACACACTGAACCAGATGAATCTAACCGATACATTCAGAACATTCCATCCTAAAACAGCAGAATACACGTTCTTTTCAAGTATACATGGAACATTCTTCAGATCATATATTAGGCCACAGACAAAGTCTCAACAAATTCAAAAAGAGTAAAATCATACCATATACCTTTTCTGACCACAATACTATGAAACAAGAAATCAACCACAGGAAAAAAAATATGGAAAGAGCATAAATACATGGAGGTTAAATAACATGCTACTAAATATGGATGGAACAACCAAGAAGTCAAAGAGGAAATCAAAAAATATATGGAGACAAATGAAAATGAACACACAATGGCCCCAAATCTTTGGGATGCAGCAAAAGCTGTTCTAAGGGGGGAGTTTATAGCAATACAGATCTAAAGGAGCTAGAAAAAGAAGAATAAACAAAAACCCAAACCAGTAGAAGGAAGGAACTAATAAAGATTAGAGCAGAAATAAACAAAATTGAAACTAAAAACAAACAAAAAACAATAGAACAGATCAATGAAACCAGGAGGTGGTTCTTTGAAAAAGTCAATAAACTTAATAAGTCTTGGGGTGCCTGGGTGGCTCAGTGGGTTAAGCCTCTGCCTTTGGCTCAAGTCATGATCCCAGGGTCCTGGGATTGAGCCCCGCATCGGGCTCTCTGCTTATCGGGGAGACTGCTTCCTCCTCTCTCTCTCTGCCTGCCTCTCTCTCTGCTTGTGATCTCTGTCTGTCAAATAGATAAATAAAATCTTAAAAAAGAAAACAAAACTTGATAAGTCTTTAGACAGACTCATCCAAAAAGAGAGGACTCAAATAAAAAAAATCAGAAATGAAAGAGGAGAAATAACAACTAACCAACTGACATCACAGAATTATAAGGGATTATGAAAAAGTATTATGAAAAATTATATCCCAACAAATTGGACAACCTAGAAGAAATAGGTAAATTCCTAGAAACATTTAATTTCCCAAACCCGAATCAGGACGAATAGAAACAGACTGATTACTGAAAATGAAGCCAAATCAGTAATCAAAAACTCCCAAAAAGGGACACAAGCAGGGAAATTGGTGTCTTTTGCAAGACTGAAATCACAGCAAGTCCAGAAATTGATGCCCAATCCCATTTCACTGGTGTCAAAAAATGTTTCAAAACTTATACTCTCACAGATAGAATGAATTGTGTACTGGCCACATACGGAGGAATTGCTTTGATGATCTTATACTTCAAGTTAAGATCTAAAAAAAACACCATCTCTGAAAGCAACATAAATGGATTTTAACCTGTACCTCATTTGTTAAGTCCCCATTCCTGCAGAAGCCAATGTCAACTCATCATGTGATACTTAATTTGTACCAGACAAATTGTACTAGACAATTTGTACAATAAATTATGAACCTGGGAAAAAACAAAAAACCTCCCAACAAACAAAAGTCCAGGACCAGATAGTATCCCAGGTGAATTATACCAAACATTTAAAGAACAGTTAATACCTATTCTTCTCAAACTATTAAAAAAAAATAGAAGCAAGAAATCTTCCAAACTTATTCCAAGAGGCCAGCATTACCCCAACCCCCAAACCAGATAAAGACACTACAAAAAAGAACTACAGACCAACATCCCTGATGAACACAGATGCAAAAAATCTTCAGCAAAATACTAGCAAACCAAATCCCACAATACATTAAGTAAATCAGGGCACCTGGGTGGCTCAGTGGGTTAAAGCCTCTGCCTTCGGCTCAGGTCATGATCCCAGGGTCCTGGGATGGAGCCCCGCATCGGGTTCTCTGCTCAGCAGGGACCCTGCTTCCCTTCCTCTCTCTCTGCCTGCCTCTCTGCCTACTTGTGATCCCTGTCTGTCAAATAAATAAATAAAATCTTAAAAAAAAAAATCATTCACCACCACCAAGTGGGGTTTATTCCTGGGATGCAGGCATGGGTCAGTATTTGCAAATCAATCAGTGTGATACATCACATCAACAAGAGAAAGTATAAAAACCATATGCTCATTTCAATAAACTCAGAAAAAGCATGTGACAAAATACAACATCCATCATGATAAAACCCCCAACAAAGTACGTTTAGAGAGAACTTACTTCAACATAATAAAAGCCATATATGTAAAACCCACAGCTACATACATTCTCAATGGTGAAAAATTGTGAGCTTTTCCCCTAAGTTCAGGAACAAGACAAGGATCTCTACTCCCACCGCTTCTATTCCTTGCCACAGCAATCACACACACAGGAAGGAATAAAAGGCATCCAAATTAGTAAGGAAGAGGTAAAACTTTCACTGTTTGCAGATGACTTGATCTTCTATACAGAAAACCCTAGAGATGCTACCAAAGACTACTAGAACTGATAAATGAATTCAGTAAAGTTGAGGATACAAAATCAACGTACAGAAATCCATTGCATTTCTATACACTAATAATGAAGCAGCAGAAAGAGAAATGCAGAAAACAATCCTGTTTACAATTATATCAAAGAGAATAAAATCCCTAAGAATAAATTTTTTTTAAACAGCTTTTTTTTTTTAAGATTTTATTTATTTATTTGACAGACAGATCACAAGTAGACAGAGAAGCAGGCAGAGAGAGAGAGAGAGAGGAGGAAGCAGACTCCCTGCCTAGCAGAGAGCCCGATGCGGAGCTCGATCCCAGGACCCTGAGATCATGACCTGAGCCGAAGGCAGAGGCCCTAAGCCACTGAGCCACCCAGGCGCCCCTCTAAGAATAAATTTCTTAAAAGATTTTATTTATATATTTGACAGAGAGAGATCACAAGTAGGCAGACAGGCAGAGAGAAAGGGAGAAGCAGGCTCCCTGCTGAGCAGAGACCACCCCCTCACCCAGGCGATGTTGGGGCTTGAACCCAGGACCCTGAGATCATGACCTGAGCTGAAGGCAGAGGTTCAACCCACTGAGCCACCCAGGCGCCCCCCCCAAGAATAAATTTAACCCAGGAGGTAAAAGACCAGTCCTCCGAAAACTAAGAAACATTGATAAAACAAACTGAAGACAACACAAACAAATGGAAAGATACTCCATGCTCATGGAGTGAAGAACAAATATTGTTAAAATGTCTATACCACCCAAATCAAACTACAGACTTAATGCAATCCCTGTCAAAATACCAACAACATTTTTCACAGAACTAGGACAAAGAATCTTAAAATTTGTATGGAACCACAAAAGACCTCAAATAGCCAAAGCTACTTTCTTGAAAAAGAAAAACAAATCTGGAAGTATCATGATTTCAGGTTTCAAGTTATACTACAAAGCTGTAGTAATCAAAACAGTGTGATACTGGTGCAAAAACAGAAGCACAAAGCAATGTGACTGAATAGAGAACCCAGAAATAAACTTGTGATTGTGTGGCCAATTAATCTTTGACAAAGGAGGCAAGAATATGAAATGGGAAAAAGACAGTGTCTTCAAAGTAGGTGTTGAGAAAACTAGACAACTACTCACAAAAAAAAAGAAAGAAAGAAGGAAGGAAAAGAAAAAGAAAGAGAGAGAAACTGGACCACTTTCTTACATCATACACAAAAATAACCTCAAAATGGATTAAAGACCTAAATGTGAGACAGGAACCATCAAAATCCTAGAGAACATAGGCAATAATGTCTTTAACATTGGCCATAGCTCCTTCTTTCTAGATATGTCTACTGAGGCAAGGGAAACAAAAGCAAAAATAAACTATTGGAACGTCATCAAAATGAAAACTTCTGCACAATGAAGGAAACAGTCAACAGAACTAAAAGGCAACCTACAGAATCAGAGAAGATATCTGCAAATGACATATCTGATAAAGGGTTAGTATCCAAAATATGTAAGACACTTATAAAACTCAAGACCTGAAAAAAAATAATCCAGTTAAAAATGGGCAGAAGATATGGATAGACATGTTTCCAAAGAAGACATACAGATGGCTAACAGACACATGAAAAGATACTCAACATCACTTCCTCTTTTTTGGTATCCCATTCCCACCCTCAGCAAAATCTGCTCTCCTAGCACCATGTCCCGAAGTTCTCTGGACCCTTCTTTCTTTGCTTCTCCTTCTCTTGCCTTGCTCAGAGGTTTACTTAATCCTGTAACACTAACTGCCATGGGAAGGAAGCCTCAAAAAATATTTGTTGCTTGATTGGCTATTCTAGGAGAAAACTAAGTAGATAAAACATATTGACACCTTCATACTACTCCAGAAATTGCTCTCACTGATAAACCTGAAGGAACATTAAGGAATGAGCCGATAGCCCTAATGGAGCCTCCTTAGCTCAGCACAGCAAGACACCTGTCGTATCCACATATATCCGCATATATCACCTGTTGATCAGATGCGTGAAAGATGTGTAGGACGATAGGACCCCTATGCAGCCACTGAACATTTTGTGTGGGGAAACTAGGTAATTATGAATGAGAGATATTTCTCCTCTGGTTCTGACCTTCAGTAATTGGTGTAGCTCATTTGGTTGAGAAACAAAACCATAACAAAATTTGTGTTACCTTTCCTAAGTTTTGGCATATCAGAAACAGTGGCTGATGAACCAGAAGGGTAAAAGCTTTGAGAGCTTTCCAGGACAGAGAAGGGTAAAAGGAAGATATGCTATGAGAAAGCCCTACATTTTGGTGATAGAGCAGTAGATGCTGAGAGCAAACTGTACCTTGAATTTGAGTTACAAAGTGGGAGGAAGTTCCTGCAAATTCCACAGCATCATTGTCACAAATCAAATATAACTCTCCATCCATTTTCTTTAAATCCTTTGATGTTATGTCAAGTAGCATTCAGTATTTTATTTCTATCATCTCTTTTTATGACAAAGTAGTAAGATTCTGTTTTTAAAAGATTTTTTATTAATATATAATGCATTATTTTTTTCAGGGGTACAGGTCTGTGAATCATCAGTCTTATACAATTCACAGCACTCACCATAGCACATACTCTCCCCAGTGTCCATAACCCAGCCACCCTATCCATCCCCCCTACCCCTCAGCAACCCTCAGTTTGTTTCCTGAACTTAAGAGTCTCTCATGGTTTGTCTCCCTCCCAATCCCATCTTGTTTCATTTTTTCCCTCCTTACTCCCCAGGTGCCCTGACTATCTCTCAAATTCCTCATATCAAAGAGATCATATGATAACTGTCATTCTCTGATTGACTTATTTCACCTAGCATAATAGCCTCTAGTTCCGTCCATGTTGTTGCAAATAGCAGGATTTCATTTTTTAATGGCTGCATAATATTCCATTGTGTGTGTGTGTATATGTACCACATTTTCTTTATCCATTCATCTGTTCATGGACATCTAGGTTCTCTCCATAGTTTGGCTATTGTGGACATCACAGCTATAAACACTGGGGTGCAGGTGCCCCTTTGGATCACTACATTTGTATCTTTGTGGTACATACACAGTAGTGCGATTGCTGGGTCATAGGATAGCTCTATTTTCAACTATTTGAGGAACCTCCATACCGTCTTCCAGAGTGGCTGCACCAGCTAGCATTCCCACCAACAGTGTAGGAGGGTTCCCCTTTCTCTGCATCCTTACCAACATCAGTCATTTCCTGACTTGTTGATTTTAGTCATTCTGACTGGTGTGAGGTAGTATTTCACTGTGGTTTTGATTTGTATTGCCCTGATGCCAAATACTGTTGAGCACTTTTTCATGTGTCTGTTGGCCATTTGGATGTCTTCTTTACAGAAATGTCTGTTCATGTCTTCTGCCCATTTCTTGATTGGATTATTTGTTCTTTGTGTGTTGAATTCGATAAGTTCTTTATAGATTGTGGATACTAGTCCTTTATCTGATAAGTCATTTGCAAATATCTTGCCCCATTCTGTCAGTTGTCTTTTGGTTTTGTTGACTGTTTCCTTTGCTGTGCAAAAGCTTTTGATCTTGATGAAGTCCCAATAGTTCATTTTGCCCTTGCTTCCCTTGTCTTTGGCAATGTTTCTAGGAAGGAGTTGCTGTGGCTGAGGTCGAAGAGATTTCGAGGAAGAAGTTGCTGTGGCTGAGGTCGAAGAGGTTGCTGCCTATGTTCTCCTCAAGGATTTTGAGGGATTTTTGTCTCACATTGAGGTCTTTCATCCATTTTGAGTCTGTTTTTGTGTGTGGTATAAGGAAATGGTCAGTTTTTTTCTTCTGCATGTGGCTGTCCAATTTTCCTGACAACATTTGTTGAAGAGACTGTCTTTTTCCATTGGACATTCTTTCCTGCTTTGTCAAAGATTAGTTGACCATAGAGTTGCAGGTCCATTTCTGGGCTCTCTGTTCTGTTCCATTGACCTATGTGTCTGTTTTTGTGCCAGTACCATGCTGTCTTGATGATTACAGCTTTGTAATAGAGCTTGAAGTCTGGAACTGTGGTGCCACCAACTTTGATTTTCTTTTTCAACATTCCTCTGGCTATTTGGGATCTTTTCTGGTTCCATACAAGTTTTAGGATTATTTGTTCCATTTCTCTGAAAAAAAATTGATGGTATTTTGATAGGGATTGCATTAAATGTGTAGATTGCTTTAAGTAGCATAGACATTTTCACAATATTTGTTCTTCCAGTCCATGAGCATGAAATGTTTTTTTTTTTTTTTTTTTTTCCATTTCTTTGTGTCTTCCTTAGTTTCTTCCATGAGTATTCTATAGTTTTCTGAGTACGGGTTCTTTGCCTCTTTGGTTAGATTTATTCCTAGGTATCTTATGGTTTTGGGTGCATTTGTAAATGGGATCGACTCCTTAATTTCTCTTTCTTCTGTCTTGTTGTTGGTGTATAGAAATGTAACGGATTTCTATGCATTGATTTTATATCCTGCCATTTTACTGAATTCTTGTATGAGTTCTAGCAGTTTTGGGGGTGGAGTCTTTTGGGTTTTCCACAAAAAGTATCATATCATCTGCAAAGAGTGAGAGTTTGACTTCTTTGCTGATTTGGATCCCTTTTATTTATTTTTGTTGTCTGATTGCTGAGCTAGGACTTCTAGTCCTATGTTGAATAGCAGTGGTGATGGTGGACATCCCTCCTATGTTCCTGACCTTAGGGGGAAAGCTCTCAGTTTTTCCCCATTGAGAATGATATTTGGTGCGGGCTTTTCATAGATGGCTTTGATGATATTGAGGTGTGTACTCTCTATCCCTATCCTGTGAAGAGTTTTGATCAAGAATGGATGCTGTACTTTGTCAAATGCTTTTTCTGCATCTGTTGAGAGTATCATATGGTTCTTGTTCTTCCTTTTATTAATGTACTGTATCACGCTGATTGATTTGCAGATGTTGATCCAGACTTGCAACCCAGGAATAAATCCCAGTTGGTCGTGGTGAATAATCCTTTTAATGTACTGTTGGATCCTCTTGGCTAGTATTTTGGTGAGAATTTTTGCATCTGTGTTCTGTAATTCTCCTTTTTGATGGGGTCTTTGTCTGGTTTGGGGATCAAGGTAATGCTGGCTTCATAAGATGAGTTTGGAAGTTTTCCTTCCATTTCTATTTTTTTGGAACCATTTCAGGAGAATAGGTATTAATTGTTCTTTAAATGTTTGGTAGAATTCCCCTGGGAAGCCATCTGGCCCTGGGCTCTTGTTTGTTGGGAGACTTTTGATAACTGCTTCAATTTCCTTACTGGTTGTGGGTCCGTTCAGATTTTCTATTTCTTCCTGGTTCAGTTTTGGTCATTTATACATCTCTAGGAATGCATTCATTTCTTCCAGGTTGTCAAATTTGCTGACATATAGTTGCTCATAATATGTTCTTATAATTGTTTGTATTTTTTTGGTGTTGGTTGTGATCTCTCCTCTTTCATTCATGATTTTATTAACTTGGCTCTTTTCTCTTTTGTTTTCGGTAAGTCTGGCCAGGGGTTTATCAATCTTATTAATTCTTTCAAAGAACCAGCTCCTAGTTTCATTGATTTGTCTACTGTTCTTTTGGTTTCTATTTCATTGATTTCTGCTCTGATCTTTATGATTTCTCTTCTCCTGCTGGGGTTAGGCTTTCTTTGCTATTCTTTCTCCAGCTCCTTTAGGTGTAGGGTTAGGTTGTGTACTTGAGTGCTTTCTTGTTTCATGAGAAAGGCTTATATGCTATACGCTTTGCTCTCGGGACTGCCTTTGATGTGTCCCAAATATTTTGAACAGCTGTGTTTTCATTTTCATTTATTTCCATGAATTTTTAAAAATTTTCTAATTTCCTGGTAGACCCATTCATTTTTTAGTAGGATGCTCTTTAGCCTCCATGTATTTGAGTTCTTTCCAACTTTCCTCTTGTGGTTGAGTTCTAGTTTCAAAGCATTGCAGTCTGAAAATATGCAGGGAATGATCCTAATCTTTTGGTACCAGTTAAGACCTTATTTGTGACCCAGGATGTGATCTATTCTCGAGAATGTTCCATGCACACTCTAGAAGAATGTGTATTCTGTTGCTTTGGGGTGGAATGTTCTAAATAAATCTGCAATGTCCATCTGGTCCAGTGTGTAAAGCCTTTATTTCCTTGATCTTTGCTTAGATGATCTGTCCATTTCAGTGAGGGGTGCTATTAAAGTCCCCTACAATTATTGTATTATTGTTGATATTGTTTCTTTGATTTTGTTATTAATTGGTTTATATAATTGGCTGCTTGCTTCCATGTTAGGGGCATAGATATTTAAGATTGTTAGATCTTCTTGTTGGACAAACCCTTAAGTATGATATAGTGTCCTTCCTCATCTCTTATTATAGTCTTTGGCTTAAAATCTAATCTAATTGATCTGGTATAAGGATTGCCACCCCAGACTTCTTTTGATGTCCATTAGCATGGCAAGTGGTTTTCCACTCCCTCACTTTAAATCTGGAGATATCTTTGGGTCTAAAATGAGTTTCTTGCAGACAGCATATTGGTGGGTCTTGTTTTTTTATCCATTCTGATACTCTGTATCTTTTGATTGGGACATTTAGCCCATTTACATTAGGGTAACTATTGAAAGATATGAATTTAGAGCCATTGTATTGCCTGTAAGGTGACTGTTACTATATATTATCTCTGTTCCTTTCTGGGCTGTTACTTTTAGGCTCTCTCTTTGCTTAGAGGACCCCTTTCAATATTTCTTGTAGGGCTGGTTTCGTGTTTGAAAATTCTTTTAGTTTTTGTTCGTCCTGGAAGTTTTTATCTCTCCTTCTATTTTCAATGACAGCCTAGCAGGATATAGTATTCTTGGCTGCAAATTTTTCTCATTTAGTGCTCTGAATAAATCATGCCACTCCTTTTTGGCCTGCCAGTTCTCTGTGTATAGGTTTGCTGCCAATCTAATATTTCTGCCATTGTATGTTATGAACCTCTTGTCTCAAGCTGCTTTCAGGATTTTCTCTTTGTCACTGATAATTGCAAGTTTTACTATTAGATGACAGGGTATGGACCTATTTTTATTGATTTTGAGGGGGGGATCTCTGTGTCTCCTGGATTTTGATGCTTGTTCCTGTCACCAAATTATGGAAATTCTCTGCTATAATTTGCTCCAATATATCTTCTAACCCCCTCTCTCTTTCTTCTTCTTCTGGGATCCTAATTATTCTGATATCGTTTCATCTTATGGTATCACTTATCTCTCAAATTCTCCCTTCATGGTCCAGTAGTTATTTGTCTCTCTTTTTCTCAGCTTCTTTATTCTCCATCATTTAGTCTTCTATATCACTAATTCTCTCTTCTGCCTCACTTATCCTAGCAGTAAGAGCCTCCATTTTTTTATTGCACCTCATTAATAGCTTTTTTAATTTCAACTTGGTTAGATTTTAGTTCTTTTATTTCTCCTGAAAGGGATTTTATTTCTTCAGAAAGGGATTCTCTAGTATCTTCCATGCTTTTTTCAAGCCCAGCTAGCACCTCGATAATTGTCATTCTGAACTCTAGTTCTGACATATTACTAATGTCTGTATTGATTAGGTCCCTAGCCATTGGTACTGCCTCTTGTTCTTTTATTTGAGGTGAGTTTTTCCACCCTGTCATTTTATCCAGATAAGAATATATGAATGAGAGAACAAAAATACTAAAAGAGTAGCAAGAACCCCAGAAAAATATACACTAACCAAAGCAGAATAGACCCAAAACTGGGGGGAGAAGAAAATGGGAGGGATGAATATATGAATATATGAAGATATAGATATAGATGTTATAGATATAGATATAGATATATCTTAGACTGGTGAATAGAACAGAGCCACACACTTGATTTTGGGTGTATTTTGGTCTGTTAGAAGAAACTGCCTCCCAAAATTTTAAAGAAAGAAAAAAAAATATATATATATATATATATGGGTAAACATGATGAAGGGATAGAATATGACTGTAAAGGTGAAAATTTTAAAAGATTCTAAAAAAGAATTGATAAGATGAGAAGTTGGTTGAAAAAAGAGGAAAGAATGTGATCAGGCTGGAGACTAGAACAAAGCCATGTTCTACATTTAGGGTATATTTTGATCTATTAGAAGAAACTGTATCCCAAAATTTTAAAGAAAGAAAAATCTATATGTATACAAAAAATAAGGTTAAATACAATGAAGGGATAGACTATGACTATAACAATGAAAATTTTTAAAGTTTTTTTTATGTACTGATAAGATAAAATAGTTTTAAAAACATTAAAATAAGAAAGAGGAAAATATTTTAAAAATAGAATAAGAAAAAAATAAAATTTAAAAAATTTAACTTTGAAAGACTAAAGAATCATGGGGAAAAAGCTACAAAGTCTATGTGCTGTATTCCCAGAGCTCTGAAGTTTTGCAATTTTCATTGATTGGTGAACTTGGTCTTTGCTGGCTGTTCTTGTTGATCTTCTGGGGGAAGGGCCTGTTGCATTGATTCTCAAATGTCTTTGCCTGAGTTGGAATTGCACTGCCCTTGCCAGGGGCCAGGCTAAGTAATCTGCTCAGTTTTGCTCTCAGTAGCTTTTGTTCCCTGAACAATTTCTGAACAGCTTTGGAGGATAGGAATAAATATGGTGACCTCTCAATATCTGGCCCTGTAGAAGCTGAGAACTCAGGACCTCATTCCTCAGTGTACCCTCAGAGAAAAGCAATCAATCTGAGTCTCCAGCCTCACTCTGTGCTCACCCAGCCTCTAATGGAGCATTTCTATCTCTGGGGCATGGCCCCATTTGGAGTCTCCAAACCCAGCAGATTGTTGCAGCACGCTCCCACACTGCTTCTCCCAGAGGAGGAAGGAGGGGGTCTCCCTGGATCTGCCTCTTTGAGCAGGGGCCCAACTGTGCTTGAATCATGGCTTAAGTAACCCCAAGCTGAAAGCCCACTCCTCAGCTCCATCTCTGCAGCTGGCTTTTCCGTTCTGATACCTGGGAGCTTTGCCACACTCAGACACCCCCGGTCTTTTTGTGACACCTCAGGTCCTGAGACCACACTGTCCCCATGAGGGCTTCACCCCTGCTTAGCCTCTGGAGCAATGTCCCTCAGTAGAGCAGACTTCTACAAGTTCCAATTTTGTGCTCCTGCTCTACCACTTCCCCCACGACCACCACGGTCTCTCTTCCTGTATATCACTCCAGATTCACTTCTCTGCACGTCCTGCCTTCCAGAAAGTGGTCAGTTTTCTGTTCCTAGAATTGCTGCTCTTCTTCTCTTCAATCTCCTGTTGAGTTTGTAAGTGTTCAGAATGGTTTGATAACTATCTAGCTTAACGACGCTGACCCAGTGATATTTAGGTCTCCTACTCCTCTGCCATCTTGCTCCTCTCCCTTTTTTAAAGATTTTATTTATTTATTTGAGAGAGAGAGAAGAAGGGGGAGAGCAGAGGGAGAGGAGAAGCAGACTCCCTGCTGAGCAGGGAGTGGGGCTCCATTCCAGGACCATGGGATCATGACCTGAGTTGAAAGCAGACACTTAACCAAATGAGCCACTCAGGTGCCCCAAAGTGATAATATTCTTGAAAAGGAAATTCAAATACAGAAGTACACGAAGAAGCACGTGTCTCTACCTGACTTGCCATCCTCAATTCCACTCCTAAGAAGTATTCGTTATTAAAATTTTTATGTGTATCCTTCCACTCTTTTTTCTTTGCATCTATAAGCATATCTATATTTGAAGGAGTTTTGATATTTGTTCACAAATGCAACCATAATGTTTATATTCTTTGGTTTGCTTCAGTACTATATTTATTTTATACCAGTACTGGAATGATATGCCCCTTCCAAAAAGCACACTTTCCCAAGAACTCAATTATTGCCTGGACAGAAAAAAAAAGTATCCTCTGTTCTCATGTGCCTGTGGTTCTGGATGAGCCCCACTCAGGTTGCAAAAAAGGGGTTCTGAGCATTTTAGGGGCCCTTATAGATCCAGAGAAAGCTATGGACCTTCTCCCCAGAAAAAAAAATGAACATACGGGCAAAGGTTTTTAGATAATTTAAAGGTTAAGATTCCCTCCTGGATTAATTACTCTTTATTCCCAAGTATATATTTTGTTCCAAAAGATTGATCAGGGGAGAGTCTGCCTCCAGCACCACTGGCCTATAAGAGATGCTCCTCCGTGTTAGGCCTCTACCAAACACTACTTTGCCTCTGACCACTTTTTTCCTACACGGGGATGAGCTTCACCCAGACCCCTATGTCCCTGGCAATTGGTGCTTGGCAAGACTGGTAGAAGCCATTATTACAACCAACAAAGCCCGGTCACCTTCTCAGTAATGCCAGCTTGCTGGCTTCCCAAACACTCTGGCTCCCCTCACTGATGCCACAAGCAAAACCCAAGGCAGGATGTCAGGGCTGCACCTCATTAACACCTAGTATGGTCAGCAGCTAATATTGTTCACTCTTTTCAGGAAAACTCTGGTGCCTTCTCCTCTTCCTCAGTTCTTATCTCTCACTATACCTCTGTTCTAATAGGTGGTTAGCCCTTCCTCATCACTGTGAAATTATAATCCCTTCTTTTGCTTTGGGGACCAAGGCTTGACCCTAAAGGATTAAGATATCAGGCTATCCCCCAGTGCCATAGCTAAGGGAATGTCTGCACTGCACAGTGAGTGTGTACTCTGTACTGATATACTGTCTACTCATTTTATCATATTCAGGGATGATCTGGATACTGTTGTCTCCCATATTTCCTCAATTAGAGCCCTTATTCATTAGCACCCATGTGCTGGCACAACACACGTAAATACACATATGCACACACACACCAGCAAGACTTCTGAGATATACAGCCAATTGCATTTTGCCATGACTTTCCGTGCCCTCTTTTCCAGGATTTAATCAGATTCAGTCACATGAAGGTACTTGCAAATCCCTTAATTCTTAAGGATTCAAGGGTGGCCTTAACAAAATCTTTGTACAACTGTTTAACCTGTTCCAAAGTCCAGGAAGCAAGAATCAGATATCACTGATTCATAGGATTTTAGAATAGGAAGTTCTTAAGATTCTTTCATTCATTAAACAAATCTTTATTTAAAGTTTCAACTCTGTGCCTCATAATGTGTACTAAATCATGCAGTCCTAGCCTCTCTTTTAACAGATGAGAAAGCAGAGGCCCAGATGGGTCCAGGGTCATACAGCCACTTAAATAGCAAGTACATCCAGCTAACCTAATCCCCTTTCTGGATTCTTTACATCCACCATGCTGAACAGAAACTCATCTTAAATCCTAAGCAGTAACTTAAACCAGATGATAAGTTTAAGAGAAGGAATTATCTCCAGTGATACACAGATCAAAGAAGAGTCTTCCCCATGACAGAAGGGGAAGATAAATTACTCTTGAGAAACAATTGCACAGGTAGTCATTGCTGTCAGCATTATTATCCTGTATTAATAGCAGGGAGCGTGTGTTCCATGTTGAGTAGTAACAGCAATGAGGGTTTGTAGAGGTCCATAATCCTCTACCTGAAATTGCAAAATCCCAAAAGTCTGAAAACTGCCAGTTTTCTTTCTTCCTTTGGCAGCAAAACCTGACCTTACCTGAAGTCTCTTGGCAACAAAACCCATCCTCAATTGATACAAGTCAATTCATAGTCTTTTTTATCCTGTTTATTATGAATATCACCATCTTTTTGCTGCAGAAGTAGCAAAAATTTTATATAAGTGCTCCCAGAACCCTTGTATGTAGTTTAATTTACGATATAGATGATATTAGCTTTCTAAAATCCACAAAATTCTGAATTCTTAAAAAAAAAAAAATCTGACCCTGAGGATGATAATACAACTAGGCATTATAGGCCTATCTTACATTTAGAATATACATATCCTTCCCCAGGATTGGTGCAAGGAATATTCATTCTTTGCCCTCTCCCAACATACAAATAAGATTAATTCCACTGAGATTTCACCCTTCTCAGACTCAGTTTAGTCATATAGTTCCACTAAATTACTTAGGTTCTAAGAAATTATTATTTTATTAATTGTAGTTTGTTAGGCTGGGAGGAGTAGGCTAGGAATTGCCAGGCTTCTGTAAGGGGAACCCAGGAGTGGGCAGGACCAGCATAAGCAGATTGTTTTTATTCTCTTCTTACCCACCGTGCTTTATGGCAGGGCAGAGAGATTTTTGGAAAAGCAGCCTCAGTTTTTCCCCAGGCCAGAGAGAGCAGCCCACAGAGCAGGGGAGGAGTGGGGATCCCACACTCAGAGAAAGTGAAGACGCTACTGAAGATTTGAGCCCTGATTAAGCCAAACAAAGGATTCATGGGAATAAATCCACTCTGAGATCTGTCTGCTTCATCAAAATCCAGCTAGTAATAAGTCAGTAAATACAGTTAGGCTATGTCAACAGGTCCATACTTCTCGTACAAACCATACCATTTCATTCCCTCTGGACATGGGAATACAGCAAATGCAACAACATACACTTGTCTGAAGATGCCATTTATCACTGCATGTTTCTCAGAGAGTCTTATGAGCTTTATCCTCTGCACCTTAGTAAAACCTCGGCCACAGTGAGGCACTACTGGGGACCATTCAAAAATTCTGCCCAGGTCTAGGGTCACCTGCACCCACTGACTTAAAAAAATAAATAAATAAAAACCATCACCCCATGCTCCGGATGACAGAGAAAACTGCAATGTATTCCTTTTCTCTTGGCTTTAATCCCCCTCCTTGCCTTGTCTCTCTTCCTCTCCCCATCTCTCCTTTTCTCTCTTCATCCTTCATCAGCCCCCCTTTCCTGTCCTAAGCCTTGGTGGTCCTCCAGCTCTACCGGGACACTTAGGAAATGGGTCAGAGCACCAGCCCAAAGAAACACAACGAAAGCAAGAGGATGACACATCCTCTTGCCAGGACTCCTGGCCCACCAGCCTGACTGCCTTCTCTGTCCCACTCAGGCCTCCAGGGATGAATATCCTCTACCTACTCCTAGCCACCCTACTGGTCTCCCTGTGCTTCCTCACTCCCAACAGCCACCTGGCACCTGAAGAAAAGCCCAGGGATGACAGGAGCCTAAGGGACAATTCCTCCGTGAAAATATTGGATTTCCCTTCTGTCTCTATTGTAGGTAAGTAGCTTGTCCTGGTGCCTAGTCTCTGGACTCTGGCCCATGAGAAGGGGCTACAGGATGTCAAACATGCTCCCCAGGGTTCACTGACATAAGTCAGAGCTCCTTTTTGCTTATTCTTCAAAGCAATCCTCGAGGAATAAAATATTCCTTGACTCCTATGGCTTTAAAAAGCCCTGTATACCACCAATTTCATAAACAATTTTTGCATGTTAAAGGCTCTGAGAAACCCTGAAGTCAAGACACTTCGTGAACTTGGTTCAACTTAGCATTTCTGAAACTTATTGAATCACAGAACTGTAAAAATATTAAATGTTAAAATGTAAAATGTTAAATCTTAAAAATCAATGATAAAAATGTTAGAAAATGCTGCAGAATATAACCGAGTGTGGGATTAACTAGTCCTTTCAGGGTTGAGAATTGAAAATAACTGCTCAGGGAAAATACCAGGGGCATTACAGCCTGGCATGGAACATTTTCTTGTTCAACTTCACCTGATAAAACGATAGTAACAGATATACTCCTTGTGTGCTAGGCACTGTAAAGTGAGTGCTATTTTCATTCCTACTTCACAGTTGAGGAAATTGAGGCTTAAGGTTAAGTGACTGACATAAGATCACGCAGTTCTTAATTGGCAGAGCCAGAATTCAAACCCAGGTGTTTAATTCTAGAACACAAGTTCTAAACTAATGTCCCTCACTGCCTTACGTCTCACTAGGAAAAGAGAATATTCTCGATGTATCAGGGAAGTATCACCTTTGATCACCTTTGACGTGCCAGTCTTCTCATTTTATAAACATAACTTTTTTATCCTCAAAACAATCCTGCAAGGTGGATATTACCGTACCCTATTTACAGATGAGAAAACTGGATCTTAAGAAGATTAAGTAGGTTGCTTAAGGAAACAGAGCTGTTAAATGGCAGAGTCAGGATTCAAATCAGGTGTGCTTGGCTCCATAACTCTGAGAAATGAAAAAGAGGAATACAAGAAACACAGGTCCATCCGTGTACATGACACTGAACCCATTTTTCAGGGCCTTTTTGGATTTCCTCTTTGCCTTCCCTCAGAGGTCACTCCAGGTCAGCAGCCAGGCTATCAAGAACCTGTTGGCCTAAGTCCCAAGTTATGATTCATCCAACCAACCCCTCTTCTCCCTCACCCTGAGACTTCCTGGAGCCCCCTCTGGCTCCTCCCAATTCATTGCAGTTCGTGACCTCCAGAAACATCTGGCTTTGCTCCTTCTGTCTCTCTTTGAAGCACTGAACAAGAAATCCAAAAGAATCAGTAGAAAAGAGGCGGAAAAGAAGAAATCTTCCAAGGTAGGACCAGGAGTTTTCATTGTGGGGGTGGGGGTGGGACTGGACTTAAAAGGGAATTCTAGCTAGGAACTAAATGAAAGATTTTCCAGCCTTACATGAACAAAAGAAGCTGAAAGCTATCTAAAGGCTTCCTGGCCTCAAGCTCTGAATCAGACCCCCCACAGAAGCCCAGAGAGCTAAGTTTCACTAAGTGAAATAGCTTGCATGCTAAAAAACATCTTCTTTTTAAAAAAGCTTTATTTATTTATTGGCCAGAAAGAGAGCGAGCACAAGCAGGAGGAGCCCAATGCGGGGCTCCATCCCAGGACCCTGGGATCATGACCTGAGCTGAAGGCAGTCGCCTAACCAACTGAGTCACCCAGGTGTCCTTAAAAAGCATCTTCTTATATGAGCTAGCCCTCTGACTGAAATGGTCACCATCTCTCGTTCTTTTGAATGAATGCACTGTTTCCTAAAGTTTAGGTATTTCAGAACGACTTCCCACAATTTTTTTTCTGAAAGCTTTTATTTGTAAGTGATCTCTACACCCAGCGTGGGGCCTGAACTCACAACCCTGAGATCAAGAGTCACATGCTCCACTGACTGAGCCAGCCAGGCACCCCCGACAATTTTTGCCATAACCGAGTTTCACTTATTTACTTAATATATTTGTTTAAAATTAAAACTCAAGGGGCACGTGGGTGGTTCCGTCAGTTACGTGTCTGCCTTCACCTCCGGTCATGATTCCAAAGTCCTGGGATGGAGTCCCAGGGTGGGATCCCTGCTCAGTGGGGAATCTGTTTCTTCTTCTCCCTCTCCCCCTGCCACTTGTGCTCTCTCTCACTCTCAGTTAAACAAATATTTTAAAAATTAAATTAAAACTTAAAAATATGTAACTATGATAGGAAATCAATATCACTTGCCATAAATAGAAGGTAACCATAAAAATAATTATAAAGAAAATGAAACATTGTTAGTGGATTTTAGCTGGATGGGGCTGCTTGTCAAATGCTCTAAATCTGGGATTTTACTTTGTGTTAAAAGTCAGATTAGAAACTGTTGGGAAAGGGAGCCTGGGTGGCTCAGTCAGTTAAGCTTAAGCATCTGTCTTCTGCTCAGGTCCTGATCCTGGTCCTGGATCCAGCCCCAGATCCTAGGGCTGGCTCCCTGCTTAGTGGGGAGCCTGCTTCTCCCTCTCCCTCTCCCTCTGCCACTCCCCCTGCTTGTGCTCTCTCGCTCTCTGTTAAATAAATTAATAAAATATAAAAGAAGGAAGGCAGGAAGGAAGGGAGGAAGAAAGAGAGAGTTGGGAAAGCATTAATGATAAATTGGCACCAACTGGAGACTTTCAAGTTGAAAGAGATTGCAAAGAGGGTCCTTTCTCACTATGTGATCTTATGTCACTTAATAGTCGTATACCACCCAAAATCATACTGCCGCGGCACAGGTTCCCACACTGTGGGAAATACTAGATTAAGGCATTATTGAAATGCACACATTATTCCTGTCTTAGACCTGGTACTGTGTGATCTTGAGAAAGCCCCTGCTCCTTTCTAGACCTTTTGTGAACAAGCTGATCAGGTGATTGACATGTAAGAAAACACAGTTGACAAATGTATTTGCATGCTAGGTATGGGGACTATCCAAGGGAACAAGAGATATAGCCCCCTGTCATGGAGTTTACATTCTTGTGGGGAAGACAGACAAACAGCAAGTAAGCCAATAATTAGGCAATATAAATTCAGATAATGATAAACCCTGTAAAGAAATTAAAGCATGGTGATGAAAATGAAGGGAAGAGTCATCTCAGAAGACCTCCCCAAGGAAGCAGCACTTACTGAAAAATTCAGTAATCTCAAGCAGCGACTCCCCATGGAAATACTATGTGAAGGGGGCCTGAGTGGCTCAGCTGGTTAACCATCTGCCTTGGGCTCAGGTCATGACCCCAGGACCCACACTGGGCTTCCAGCTCAGCAGGGAGCCTGCTTCTCTCCCTCTGCTGCTCCCCAAAATCTTAAAAAAAGAAAGAAAGAAAAAAATACAATGTGGGCCACATATATAAATTAAAATTTCCTAGTAGCCACATTTTAAAAAGTAAAAAGAAGTACATATAATTAATTTCAGTAATATTTTATTTAACCCAATATATCCAAAATATTATCATTTTGATATGTAACCAATATGAAAAGTGAGATATTTTACATTACTGTGTGTGTGTGTGTGTGTGTGTGTGTGTGTGTGCTAAGTCTGAAACCTGGTGGTGCCCCTTTACACTCACAGTACATCTCAATTCCAATGCTAAATTTTAATAGTCAGTCAGTTGTAGTCCTAACAACAACAAGAAAAGAATTATTTAAAGAAAAAATGTTACACTGCTTCTATTTTAAACTGTAAATTAAGGGACAACTGGGTGGCTCAGTCCGTTAAGGGCCTGTCTTCCACTCAGGTCGGGATCCCAGGGTCCTGGGTTCCAGTCCCATATTGGGTTCCTTTACTCAGAAGGAAGCCTGCTTCTTTCTCTGCTTGCCCTTCCCCCTGCTTGTGCTCACTCTCTCACTCTGACAAATAAAACCTTTTTAAAAAAGTGAATTAAAATTAAATAAAATTTGAAGATTCAGTTCTTCTGATATGTCCCTCAATAATGGGTCCATGATTAAAGGAGCGAGACTGATATAAAGCGAAGGTCAAGCAAAGCTTTATTCCGCGCCAAGCATCAAGAATCAGACCGAACGGGGGCGCCTGGGTCGCTCAGTTGGTTAAGCAACTGCCTTCGGCTCAGGTCATGATCCCAGAGTCCTGGGATCGAGTCCCACATCGGGCTCCCAGCTCCATGGGGAGTCTGCTTCTCCCTCTGACCTCCCCTCTCATGCTCTCTCTGTCTCTCAAATAAATAAATTTAAAAAAAAAAAAAAAAAAAAAGAATCAGACCGAACGTTCAGCCACTTACAAGAGAGGGTGAACTTTCTCTGTTTCACAGACTAGCTTTTAAGGGCAAAGGCCATGTGGTTTGGCCTGGCCACACAGGTGGCCAATGAGATTGTAACACACAGAGGAAACTCCACAGTCATGTTAGGTCACACCTAAGTGACCAATTGAATTACAAGTTACCCTAGAGTAGACATTTGACCTAGCCTGTCACCTTGGTTAGAACTGGCTCCCAAAAGGCTCCCAAAGGGCGGGACCCATACTTCTTGGTAGCTAGGGAGACAGTATGCAACCCCCCACTGATCGGATGTCTCCACCTGGCCTGGCCCACCCTTGTATCTGGGCTTTGTTACCCGGGGCTGGTTTCCGGGAAGTGTTTTTAAGAAAGTCCCCTGAGGGAAGGGGGGCAGGGACAGTTTAAGTTTTAGACAACAAAGTTATCCTGTAACTGATGGAAGCGCTCTGGCTAAATAGGTCCTTACACTTCATTTGCACTAGACGCATTTCAAGTACTCAGAAGCTTCATATGGCTAATGGCTGCTCATTTTCTGTGTTTGATGCGTGGAATGCAAGCAGCGAGGTAACAACGGCTCAGCTCAGAGAGGTGGGCGGGCCCAAACCTGAGGGCCTCAAGAGCCAAAGTGAAGTTTATGGTTGATTCTAAGTTCAAAGATAACCCACTGGGAGCTTTAAGCCGGAGTGGTTGCCATCATACATACATACATACATCTTCATACATACATACATCTTCGGAGAGCCGGGTTTGGCGCAACACAGGTTGGGCTGTAAATGGGAGGATAGTGGCCTGGCCTAGGGCAGCAAAGCGGTGAAGAAGTGGGTGGATCCGATTTACTGTGAAGGCAGGACTGAGAAGAGATTGGGAATACACTGGAAGGGGGAAAATAGAGGTGGTGAAAACTCTAGAACGGAGTGGGATTCCCTAGGGAAAAAAGTGGGCCAAGCCCAGCCAGGTAAGTAAATGTTAATGGGTTTGGAGGCAGGGGGTGGATGACTGGGGGAGGCCGGTGCCCGTGGGGTCCCCGGTGGGCATGAAGTCCAAGGGATCGTTGGGGCAGCAGGTGGGGATGTCTGGTCTGGGGCCTCCGCTGCCCGAAGGAGTTCCCAGGCCGACTTGAGGCCGGTGGGGTGGGCGTGGCCGGCTTGGGCAGTCCCGGCTTTTTCCCGCAGAGAAACTCTTCCACGAAGACCGTGGCTCGGCCCCGGCCCCCGCCACCCACCCACTGCGTGGCTACTCGAGCGAGCTGCAAGTCGCCGGCGCCCGCCTGCTGCGACCCCTGCGCCTCCTGCCAGTGCCACTTCTTCCACAGCACCTGCTCCTGCCGCGTGCTCCGCCCCGTCTGCTGAGCGCGCCCAGCCGCCTCCAGGGGACCGGTGACTTCCAATAGCTGTGCCTTCCTAGGACCCGGTGCGCGTACAGTTACTTAGGTTGGGGCGGAGCTTCCCAGAGGCGGGGCTTCAAGAAGACCTGGCTTGGGCCCGGCTAAACCCCAAATATATGTAGGCTGCTCCAAAGTGTGTGGCTGTTTCCTTAAAGGACCCCAAAGATCCCTTTCCCTTACTCCTGGCTCCTTCACAGCGGAAGACCCGGGGACTGCGCATGCTCTGTCTCCGGGGCATGGGGCCCCCTTCTTAATCGCTTGTCCGCTTCTCTGCTGGAGACAGACGTTATCCCGACCTTTAAACCTGAGAACACGCGAAATTGCCTGTCAGGAGTTCGCTATGAAGACTCACATATGGGCTGTGTCCTTCCACAAGGTCAGCTTTCTCAGTCATAGAGCACGATGAACAATTATAAAGCAGGTTCAATACTTTAAACGCGGTAACATTTCACCACGTGTTTAACTTGTCTTCTTAAGGGCCACACAAAGCAAAGCACAAGTCACATAACAAACAGTACAGAACGGAGGACAGGACGTTAACAAACCGAAGGTGAAACTCTGTGAGCGAGAAGTTGAGATAAGGCCTCACTCGGGTCTGGGTCAGCTCTTGGCTCTTGCTGCTTATTATGTTCAAGCATAACAATAAGAAGGAGCTCTGTTGTTTTCAGACATCAACCAGGCAGCCTTCAGCAGCAGCTGGCTTTGAAGTGATCAGACAGAGCGAGGTCAGTGTCTGAGGAGTCTTCACAATTTGCTGCAAATATCCTCTTTTTAAGAGGGATTTAATCAGTCTTGAGCCTTTACAGGCCTCCCCTGTTTCCGTTGGTTATCACTTTGGAGTGTGTCAAAAGCTGGTGCTGGTCTCAGTGATACCTGGTCTTAACTGCAATGCCCTTAGCTTCTTGCATCAGTGCTTGACACAGGCCCCTGCTTGACATGAGTGACTCCATCTTGCTGTCTACATTCTCCCGCGCGATTCCTCATGACGAATCTGTAAGGGTCATACAGGAATCAAATATGTCTTAAACTAGGTCAGCAGGTCTAGTTTGCTAACGTGGAAGAAGGTAAATCCAAATCATTCAATTGTATTTTCAGTGAGAATCAAACAAAATCAAATAAATTTCAAATCATATGAAATGTCAATTGACATAAATCAAAGATCACATCGAATCCAAACAAGTTAGATACATTAAACCGAATCAAATAAAGCAAAATTAAGTAAGGATTAAATTTTAAAACTCCAACTCAAAGTCACATCTAGTCAGAATGAAGTCAAAAAGAAGAAAAACTAAATCTAAACTTTATTAAGGTAAGTTAACAGATCAACAAAGCAGTCAAATAAATGAAATAAGAACCACATTGCCAACTATAGGCAGATCAAAGTACAAAAATATGTACAGAATCTTCAGCATAGGGTCTTGGCACATCTAGAAAAGAATGGTGAGGGTATGGTTAATCAGTCTTTTTGTCTTACTTAAGCTTGAGGCTGCATAACATTTTAATAGCATGTTTAATAAGATATGTAACAAAAATAATAGCTAAAAGCGAGAGAAGGATTTCTCTGATGGACTCCAAGACACGTGCAGAGAGAGAATTCCTTTACGTATTTTATTTTGTTTATTTATTTACTTTCCTTTAAGTATTTTAAAGGGTTATCGTCAGACCATGAGCCAGAACAAACCATGTGTTTAAAGGATTTTTGTTAATAACTCTAGAGAGGAATATTTATTATATAAGTTTTGTATATTTTTGTTCAGTGCAGCTAAGTTGGTGTTAATGACTCCTGAGGCTGCTTGAGAGGCCTGTGTAGCATGCTCAAAGTGGGTTGGCTTCTTGGTCAAGGTTTTATGGGCTGCTTTGAGCCCTTCTAAGTTTTCATCAAAGGGTTTATCAATTTTGTTAATTTTCACCCAAAGTACTTATGTTACTTTAATATAAGATGTTGAAAAAATTTTATATGAATATTCTGAGACAAAGGTACCCATTTGGTAACATTACTAAATGTTCACTAATAACATACAATATTTTAACACACTCATAATCTATGGTTATGATAGTATCATTCACTCTACTATGATTAAAGAACATGACCTCTGAGGGGCACCTGTGTGGCTCAGTCGGTTGGGCAGCTCAGATCATGATCTCAGGGTCCTGGGATAGAGCCCCATCAACCTCCACACTCAGGGGGGGTGTCTGCTTGAGGATTCTCTCTCTTCCTCTCCTTCTGCCCTCCCCCTGCTCACAGGCTCGCTCTCTCTCTCTCTCTCTCTCTCTCTGAAATAAATAAAGAAATCTCAGAAAAAAAAAACAAACAAACATGACCTCTAAGAAGTTATTAGCACAAGTTATCCAGTTAAGGTGTCCCATGTCCAAAAGTAAATTTTCAATGGATGTTCTTGTTAAAGGAAAAAGATTAGCATTGATTTCTAGTTTATGGCAGGTATAATCCATGTTATTAGACCACTGAAATACCATCTCTTTAGATAGCAAATATCCATTAATCCATGAGTGCGTATGTGTTGTCAGAAGCGCTGTACGATAATGTGTTTGTTGTGGTACATCATCTGTATCATATGTTAATAAGCTTTGACCCCCTAAAAGTCTTAATAATGAAAGTTTACATTGTCCTGTATTGTCAAAACCTGATCTGGACATGTCTAATTTTAAGAGAGACTCCATCCAGTTAGAATACTTTTTCTTGTTACAATAATGCTTCTGATATCATTCCGTGCTCTCTCCAGGTGGTTATTGATTCTGAAGTAATTATTTTTTAGCTGTTCTCTTATGTAGAAATGTCTAAGGTTAAATAAATTTTGCTGGAGGGCCTGAACTTTATGGTCAGTGTTATAGTTAAATTCCAGTTGATGGGCATGATAATCATACACGGTTGAGACAATGGAATGTGGTTCTCTGAATGCTGAGGTGTTGGAACCTAAACGTCCTACTGGATTTAGTAGGGGTTCACATGTTTTTTAAATGCAGATAGTTCCTGCTTAAGAGCCCTGATGTCTGCTTTCTGAATTCCAGAGATAATTAATTTGGAAGTAATGCCTACCTCTACCCAGGACTATAGGCTTTCTAAGTCTAATCCTGTCGATGGGTGGTTGGTTGGGCTGTTCATGAGTGGTTGTTCCTAGCCTCTGTGGCATAAATTTTACATTTGGGTTGTATATAGAACAAATGGAGTTGTTCCTTTTGGAAGGTTATTTCCAATCTCTGTGGCATAGGTTTGTATACAGTCCTCAGAGGGTTAAGTAATTAGGTTCAAACATTTGGCTTGAATTTTGGTGTTGTGTTGGTAATGCCATGTATCCATTGTGGCTTCCAATGGAAATTTCTCAGACAATGTGTAATATTCCAACATCGTCTCTCAGTAATACATGGGCTTTAACTATTGGGTGGTACACCACATTTGTCAAAGCTGACTCTTTTAGCTATGTAAATTGGTGTAGATGAATCAGTTCTGGTTATATTCCCATAGATATGGTGCTGTACTGGCCATGTATTTCCATGCCTTGTGTATCTGATGGTTGGATCAATGAAAAGAAATATTTTTGCATACCTGGATCAGTACACGTCACTAAATTTGCATTACAATCAATTTCCAACGCTTCCCACCACATCGGCGATTTTCCTTGTATAATTGAGGTTTTATTAGCTAAAGGATAATAAAAATGTGTTGAACCTAATTGTGATAATGGACATATCGGTATGCTCTCTTCCTTTGTTGTGTCTTATAGGTTGGCTTTAGATTTTGGCATTAAGGTAGCATTGTATATGCCAATCATATTAAGTAATTTGCAGAAAGATGTGTCATAGGTAGCAATGGTGTTGGAGAAATTGAGTTGTGTCTTATACCCTATAGGTGTGAAAAGACTTAAGGTGACTAGATTTATAGCTGCAATGCCCTTAGCTGCTTGCATCATTGCTTGACTCAGTCCCCTGACTGACATGAGTGACTCTATCTTGCTCTCTACACTGCCTCCAAACGAGGGCATGAACACCAGGTAGACAGAAAGTAAATATTAAGGAACTTCCAGTCTTTGACCGTTTCTCCCCTTTTAAGAAGCTCCCCTGACTCCCCCCCAAAAAACAAGAAAGGCTAAAATTCCATACACGGTCTCACTGGGCTTTCTGTCCTGGGGGATCTGCAGATAGAAATTGGGGTGGCTTATTGTGACATGTGTCCCTGCAGCTAGAAGTCTCTGGCCTGAGGATCCCAGAGTTTTAGGAGGCTCCTAAACAAAGGTACCACTTGTGGCCACTCCTCCCTTTATTCTAGGGTTTTACAGAGGTTCTGGGGACCAGAAGGAATTTCTCCCACTTCAAAGCAAAATGAACACTGACCATTGGTTCCAGGCATTTTAAACTCTGATTGTCCAGAGTATGTGTTCCCAAGTGAGAAGCAGGAGTTCAGGAATACTTCTTCACTCCCCACCCCAGCTCTGTCAGCCCAGTAACCAGGCAATGAGCCAAGGCTTAGTGAGTTGGCAGTAGCCTTTGTCCTGGTTTGTCAGAGGCCCTGCCACCTAAAATGTCCCAACTGTTGCCTGAAATTCCATCCTGAGAGATTCTTTGAATCTGTGAGAAACTGAATGCGGCATTATATCTTTAGAAAGACCCTTAAAGCAAGAGCACCTGGGATACTAGGGGAAGAGAGGGTGGAGGTGGGAGCAGGGTCTATGAGGAAGGACCAGCCAAGGTCAGGGGTCATATGGAAACTTGAGGGGCAAGGGCTCCAGATGACATCATCTACTTTGCACTGTATGGCTGGGGGCATCCCTGCCACCAGGGAGAAAAACTGAGCTGTCACCTATCGGTGCTCCCCAGCAACTGGAGCTCTTCCAATAAGATATCAATGTAAACAAGAAAGAGGAGGGAACAAACAATGGTAGCCTAAGAAGATTTTGAAAAAGCCTGTGCAGGGGCACCTGGGTGGCTCAGTGGGTTAAGCCTCTGCCTTCGGCTCAGGTCATGGTCTCCGGGTCCTGGGATCAAGCCCTGCATTGGGCTCTCTACTCAGCTGGGATCCTGCTTCCCCTCTCTCTCTGCCTGCCTCTCTGCCTACTTGTGATCTCTCTCTGTCAAATAAATGAATAAAATCTTTTTTTTTTTTCACAGATAAAAATAACTGTTTTTTTAATTTTTTTATAAACATATAAGTATTTTTAGCCCCAGGGGTACAGGTCTGTGAATCACCAGGTTTACACACTTCACAGCATTCACCATAGCACATACCCTCCCCAATGTCCATAACTCCACCCCCCTCTCCAGATCCCCCTCCCCCCAGCAACCCTCAGTTTGTTTTGTGAGATTAAGAGTTTCTTATGGTTTGTCTCCCTCCCAATCCCATCTTGTTTCATTTATTCTTTTCCTACCCCCCAAACCCCCCATGTTGCATCTCCACTTCCTCATATCAGGGAGATCATATGATAGTTGTCTTTCTCTGATTGACTTATTTCGCTAAGCATAATACCCTCTAGTTCCATCCAAGTCGTCGCAAATGGCAAGATTTCTAAATGAATAAAATCTTTAAAAAAAAAAAAAGGGCTCTGCACAAGAAAGATCCCATGAGACAGACTAATGTAGAGTAGTTGTCTCAGCCCTGATAAATACCATGTTTCTTTGTCCTTAGACATGAGGATAATGAGACTCAAGGACGAATGTAGATGAAACCACCTCTCCTGGCCCACTTGTCTACTTGGAACCTTCCATCTTTCTAATGTCTTAAAACTCCCTCCTTTCCAAGGACCTTTTCCCAACTAGAGACCCAGGTTGTGCCTATAGTGATATAGCCAGTAGGGAATGGAGGAGGCAAACCCCAGGCCCTGGATTGGATAGAGCAGGAGGCACCTGAATAGAGCACAAGAAAAAAGGTGGGCACTCCAAGCTAGGCTGGTGACACAGTTCTGCCCATGGAGTAAGTTTCTGTGTTTCTCTGGGCTTCCATTTACTCGTGTGTAAAATGGGAAATAATCATTTTTACTCTTCTCATTATAAATCTGAGATACTGATGCTTCCTGTACCTTAAAAAGACAAGAAACACATACACACAGAGAGAAAAGCTTTCAATTGCTTGTTTGGTTCTGTTATTTAGGCTACAAACCCATAGGGCAAGAACCTTTTGTTCATTGTACCACAGCTGCCACTGAGTAAATGTCATCAGTAATGAGAACCCTGGGAACATATTCCAGCTGCTGCTCCTGTGTTTTCCAGACTTTGGTCACCAGTCAGGCACCATTTGGCCCCTAGGAGTGAGGCCAGGCATGAAAAGCCAAAGATCCAGTCCATTAGTGACAAAATCACTTGGCTACAGGGCCTAGACAACTACATGGAAGACCAACCCATTCACTCATTTAGCAAATGTGTGTTGAGCACCTACTATGTGCCAGGCATTGTGCCAGGTGCTGTGAATACTATGACCATTATCCCTTATAAGAGGCTAGAACCATTGTTAGCATATGTGGCCTATTCCCTCAAACTCTCAGTTGTCGCTTCTGTTGCCTCAGATCACTGGTAGATTAATAATGGACCCAAGTGCTCCTTCAGCTTGAGATCCTAAGATTCCTCCACCTTTTCAGAATTCTCCCTCAAACTTTAGGGTCCTGATAACATGGTTCTGAGCTTCTGCAAAACCCTATCTGAATGACCAGAACCGAAACACATCCGTGGCTCAGACTTAACGATTCCAGCATTGTAGGATCTGCCGCTCCCCAACTTACACACCATTATTCATTCATTCTCCCCCCTGGACCCAGACACACATCCTCTTTCTCTCTCTCATACACCCACAGGGTGAACTCTGTCCTGGGAAGATTTGTTCTACTTTTGTGGTTATTGATTGATAATAATTTCTTCCTCCAGGGTATAGCCTTCAACTTGGCCCAAAGTTTTAACAATAGAGCCTTGGACAAGTTATTGACTTCTTGAGGCTACTCAAGGCTTCTTGGCTTCTTGAGGCCACTTTCCCATTTGCAAAATCATTCACAGTGTTATGATTGCAAACAACAGGAATAATTCTGCCTAGTCTAAGCAAAAAATAAAGGGGGGAGGGGCTGGGCAGTGAACTGGGGAAACCTGAAAGAACCAAAGGAAAAGCCATATGACAGGCCTTAGAAAGGACAGCACCCTAAGGGCTGCTAAGGAAGCCAGGTCAAAGTAACCAGTAGACATTGTCTTCGGGGCAAGACCACAGGACAAGTCGGCCCCAACCACTTCAGTTCTTGCAATTTCAATTCCTAGGAGAGAGGATCTGATTGAACTGAAATGGTGCCCAGGAACGCGTGGTCTGTTTTAATTAACAGTCTCACAAACACTGTTTGTAACAGAGGAAGGGTATTCTCCAAGAGAAAATCAAAGACAGACTTGCTGGAGGGGGGCGGTAAAACCTGCAACTGGCCACTATGAGAGAGCTGGACTCCAGATTTATTAGCAGGATACTTCTAACCCCAGAAATTCTGCGTCATAATCTGAATAATACAATCTGAAGCGATGGTTTACTTTGCTTTGCTTTAATTTCAAAGAGGTACCCTTCCTCAGTTGAAATCTTAAGGGCGAATCCTCATTATATAATACACATTAAAGCAGTTTTAAGTTAGTAAAACATGATAATGATGCACACAAAAATTTGAAATTGGGGAATCAAGATTAACAGTTGCCCCCTAGGTCAGCCTCAGCAACCAGTTTGTTTCTGTCTTGTTTTGGTTGCACAGTACTGACAAAGATCTAACTCACACAGAGAAGTTATTGCAAAAGGTTTAAACAACTCACCCTGCGATCTCTGAACAATCTTCTATTAAAGAGAAACAGCAAATAATTTATTTCTAAATCTGATATTTTATTTAAATCTTTATTTAAATCTAAACTTTATTTAAATCTAACTTTATTTAAATCTAAATCTGCCAATGTGTTAAAATCTAGTGCATCGCACATTGAAACCTGCAAGTTTTTACTACATCTTCTAAAAGTCTTCAATGTTTTTAAAAGTAGAAATTGAAGCTTATGGTTCTACAGAAATAATAGACTTCAAAAACCATGGCCTTCAGGGCCTCAAACCCCTTCCTGGATTCTGGACCAGAGACCAACCTAAGGGCAATCTTTGGCTCCTCATTGTAAGTTCCTTCATCTGTATGAACAGCCACAGATGTAACATCTCCACCCACTGTCGCGAAGTTACCCCCCAGTCATGCAATAGAAACTATATAGAGGATTCTAACTGCAAGAGCTAATTTCTGTGTGTGAGGGGGGCAGGATTAAGTGAAGAAAGGAATTTGATTTTAACTCAATTAGCCAAACCACTTGTAGCAAATTTCAGATTAGTCTGAAATAAACTTGCTCATCTCTCTCTTCCTGGGGGTGGGGTGTGTGTGTAGACGGGGTTGAGGGTGGGGCAGGAATAGCCTTTGTTTTATTGGTAAAAACCATCAAATATTTATGTTTACTCCAGAAAGCTTTTTCCTAATGGCCGGCAGAGAGACTGTAGCTGTTGCCTGCTCTCCCGACTGGCTATGGGAGCTGTAGAATCTGGGAGGTGGCGCCACCTAGTGGTGGTGGTGGTGATGACAATGATGATGATAATGGTGGTGCCTCCTTGTTGCCTGGGGAGCCCAGCAGACAGCTTCATTCCTTAAGTTCCTGAAGGTCTCCACACTCTCCAGAACTCCTCTTTAGAATTCCTGGACCCAATGGCTGCATAAACTGCCAGAACAAAAATAAAAGACAACTGCCAGGAAAACTAATATAATGATAATGATGATGATAAAAAATAACTTCCCCAAGTCACCTAATTTGGTGAGATCACATTTACAAGCCTTTGGGTGCACTGATTCCTCCCCAAATCAAAAAGCAGAACCTTATGACTTTGGGGAAAAGTTGTGTGTGTGTGTGTGTGTGTGTGTGTGTGTGTCCTTTCCATTTTAATAAAAATTCAATCTCAGTCCAATTTATTTTTTAATTTTTTAATTTTTCAAAAATTTTAATTCCAGTATAGTTAATATACAGTGGTATATTAGGTTCAGGTATACACTATAGTGATTCAATAATTCCATGTATTCCTCAGTGCTAATCAAAATAAGGGCACTCTTAATCCCTTTCACTGGTTGCACCCATCCTTCCCCACCCACTTCCACTCTGTTAACCAGCACATTTTCTCTACAGTCAAGAGGCTATTTTCTGGAAATAAAGATTCTATTTATTTATTTATTTATTTATTTATTTGACGGAGAGAGAAACAGCGAGAGAAGAATACGAGCAGGGGGAGTGGGAGAGGAAGAAGCAGGCTTCCCACTGAGGGAAGCCTGACCCAGGGAGCCTGACCTGGGGCTCACTCAGCTCAATCCCAGGACCCCAGGATCATGAACTGAGCCAAAGGCAGACGCTTAACAACTGAGCCACCCAGGTGCCCCTGGGTTGTCTCTTTTTTGTTTTGTTTCTTAAATTCCACATATGAGTGAAATTATGTGGTATTTATCTCCCTGTGACTGACTTATTTCACTTAGCACTTTACCCTCTAGATCCTTCCATGTTGTTGCAAATGCCAAGATATTATTCTTTTTATGGCTTAGTGATATTCTGGTGTGTGTGTGTGTGTGTGTGTGTGTGTGTGTATTATGTCTTCTTTATCTATTCATTTATTGATGGATGCTGGATGCTTGGGTTGATTCCATAACTTGACTTTTGAAATAATGCTGCAATAAAACATAAGGGTGCAATATTCTTTTGAATTAGTGTTTTTGTAGTCTTTGGGTAAATACCTAGTAGTGGAATTACTGGAGTATGTGGTAATTCTATTTTGAATATTTTGAGGAACCTCCATACTGTTTTCCACAGTGGCTGCGTCAGTTTGCACTTCCACTAATGGCGCACAAGGGTTCTTTTTTCTTCACATCCTTGCCAACATTTGCTTTTTGTGTTTTTTACTTCAGCCATTCTGACAGGTGTGAGGTGAGATATCTCATTGTGGTTTTGATTCATATTTCCTTGATGACGAGTGATACTGAGCATCTTTTCATGTGTCTGTTCATGTCTTATACCCATTTTACTTTGCTTTTTCTTTTCAAAGATTTTATTTATTCATTTGACAGAGAGACACAGCGAGAGAGGGAACACAAGCAGGGGGAGTGGGAGAGGGAGAAGCAGGCCTCCCGCTGAGCAGGGAGCCCGATGCAGAGCCCGATGCAGGGCTCGATCCCAGGACCCTGGGATCATGAGCTGAGCCGAAGGCAGACACTTAAACGACTGAGCCACCCAGGCGCCCCCTTATGCCCATTTTAAAAATTGGATTGGTTTTTTTGTTGTTGAGTTCTATACGTTCTTTATATATTTTGGATACTAACGCTTTATTGGGTATGTCATTTGCAAATATCTTCTCCCATTCAGTAGATGGTCTTTGGTTTTGTTGGCTGTTTCCTTTGCTGTGCAGGAGCTTTTTATTCTGATGCAGTCCCAATAGTTTATTTTTGCTTTTGTTTCCCTTGCTTCAGGAGACATATCTAGAAGAATGTTGCTATGGCCGATGCCAAAGAAATTACTGCCTATGCTCTCTTCTAGGATTTTTATGATTTCAGGTCTCACATTTAGGTCTTTCATCCACATTGAGGTTTTGCGTGTGTGTGTGTGTGTGTGTGTGTGTGTGTGTAAGAAAGTGGTTTGGTTTCATTCCTTTGCAAGTAACTACGCAGTTTTTTCAACACCTTTGTTGAAGACTCTTTTTCCGTTGAATTTTCTTGCCTCCTTCATTGAAGAGTGACCATATAATCATGGGTTTATGCCTGGGCTGTTTATTTGGTTCCATTGTTTCTGTTTTTATGTAGCACCTTACTGTTTTGATTACTACAGATTCGTAGTATACCTTGAAATCTAGGATAGTGATACCTCCAATTTTGTTCTTCTTTTTCATGATTGTTTTGGCTATTTGGGGTCTTTTGTAGTTTCATACAAATTTTAGGATTGTTTGTTCTAGTTCTCTGAAAAACACTATTGGTATTTTGATAGGGACTGCATTAAATCTGTAGATTTCTTGGGTAGTATGGACATTTTAATGATATTTGTTCTTCCAATCATGAGCATGGAATGCTTTCCATTTGTTTGTGTCATCTTCAGTTTTTTTCATCAATGTTTTACAGTTTAGAGTACAGGTCTTTCATCTCCTTGGTTAAATTTATTCCTAGGTATTTTATACCCTTTGATGCAATTGCAAATGGGGATTGTTTTCTTTTTTCTTTTCTTTTTAATTTATTTGACAGAGAGAGACACAGAGAGAGAGGGAACACAAGAAGGGGGAGTGGGAAAGGGAGAAGAAGACTTCCCGCTGAGTAGAGAGCCTGATGTGGGGCTCGATCCCAGGACGCTGAGATCATGACCTGAGCCAAAGGCAGTCACTTAACAACTGAGCCACCCAGTTTTCTCAAATTGTTTTCTCAATTTCTCTGTTACTTTGTTATTTTTTCTTCTCTTTTTTTTCTTTTCCCCTCCCATTATTTATCCCGGTATCTATCAACATATGGAATTCTGCATATGTATGCACGTCAGAGGTTGCAAAGGAAAAATAGAGATGGGGCCTGGTGAGAAGGGACAGAAGTGCTGCACCTGGAGAACTGGGAAATAAAGTGGGTGTTGGGGGGCTTAAGGACGGAAAGGGGACAGTTAATTCACTGATGAGCCAAGGGCTGACCTTTTGGAATCCCAAGGCAGTCTGTTTTCCCATTTTAAATGATCTGGGAATTAATTGATCTCCATCTGACAGAGCATCCCCCACGCCCACCACCCCTGAAGGCCCAATACCCCAAGTAATCCTCAGTAGTTTCACTCAAGCTAGAATCATGGAATCCTGCACTTGCTGACACCTCTGGAGGCCCTGAGACCTACCCACTCTCTCCAGGATGCCTCTAAGGTTGTTTCCTCACGTTTGCCACAGACCCAGAGCTGCTGCTCAGAGCCTGAGGCCATGTGCTCTGCAATTAGCACAATATCACACTAACTGTGACAATTGATTGAGCAGCTACTTCATGCCTGAGTGATACCAAGCTCCCACATTTACTTCTTGAGGTAGGTATGATAAATGAGGGGACTGGGGCTCAGATGGGCTAAGTATCATGCGTAGACCTTACATCTCACCGCTGGTTCACTTCCGGCCCATCTTAAGCACTAAGCCACTGCAAGCCTG
Organism: Enhydra lutris kenyoni; assembly: GCF_002288905.1. Classification (NCBI taxonomy): domain Eukaryota; kingdom Metazoa; phylum Chordata; class Mammalia; order Carnivora; family Mustelidae; genus Enhydra; species Enhydra lutris. The sequence goes on along the minus strand of NW_019154090.1, from coordinate 24,200,480 downwards.
GTATGAGATTCTATCTGCCCGGAGCCAACACTTTATAGCAGATTCAGCCCCAAGGTCTTTTCCCATTTTCTCTGTTATTTTCCTACAACCTGGTGTCATTTCTATCTCCTCCACCTCAGCAGGACTCTTGAAATTGCCAGGGACAGCTTTGTCGTTGTTCACTTCCCTAAGAAGTCCAGAAGGCACTTCTAGTTAGCATAAAGCCTAGATTCAGGTCCTCCGGAAGGTGTCGCTCTGTCCCCCAATTCTATGGTGACTTCACCCTCGGGTAGGCTTCCCCTGGTTGGGGCAAAGAAGCAGGTCTGGGTTTATATTCTTACCAAGCCTGGCAGCCCCACTGAAGAGTGTGTGCCTTTTCTTCATTTTCAGGACAGGTAGGTCTCTTTTGCCCTTGTCACCTGCTGTGCAACAGGCACAGCGGCAAACTGTACAATGATCGCTGTACAGCATAGGCATCACTTGGGAACTTTGTAGAAATGCAAATTATAGGGCCCAATCCCAGACCTACTGAATCCGGAGCTCTGGGGGTAGGCCCAACAATCTGTTTCAGTAAGCTCTCTACATAGTTCTGATGCACACTGGGTTTAAGAACCACTGGGTTAGGGAAAAGGCTTTACTAGAGTTACACATAAGCCAGCAGTTAGTAGGAAAGCAGGCACAGGGGCACCTGGGTGGTTCAGTGGGTTAAGCCTCTGCCTTCAGCTCAGGTCATGATCCCAGGGTCCTGGGATCGAGCCCTGCATCGGGTTCTCTGCTCAGCAGGGAGCCTGCCTCCACCTCTCTCTCTGCCTGCCTCTCTGCCTGCCTCTCTGCCTACTTGTGATCTCTGTCAAATAAATAAATAAAAGCTTTAAAAAAAAAAAAAAAGGCAGGCACAGGTCCCCACGGAGAGATATGCTGAAGCAAGGCATTCTGTTGGACACACCGTAGGTGTATGTTCCCACCCACCTGTTTCTCTCCCTGGTAACAGGACAAGTATGAGAACAAGTGTGAGTGCAGGCAGACCACTAGGGTGCTGGGCAGAGTGGACTTAGGTGCCAATTATACTTATGGCAGTTGTCGGGAAAAGCCCAGTTCCTAGTACTTGGGGTCTTTGGGCCCCTTGTGAGATTGTAACTCCTCCAGCCTGGAGAGAAAGCAGTAGTCCTAGAGGAATCTGGGAACGAGCGCAGCTCCCACTGGGTCCAGGCAGCCCAGAACAGGGTCCTGGGGTCACTGTTGGGAAATATTCTACATTGCACACACCAGATTTCCAGTAAAAGTCCTAAAGCCCTGCATTTGAGTCTGGACCTACTTGAGCCACATGCCTGTCCTTGAGCCAGTTTGGAGAGCTGATAGATGAGGAACAGACTGAAGCTGACTGACAAGGCCTGGATCACATCAGCACCCCCTGGCTGCCTCTATCACTTCAAGTAGGTTTCCTAGTCTCATCCCCTGGGGTAGTCCTGAGTAGGTCTCAGGTATAAGAGTCTGGATTCCTGAGGTTTCCTGAAACGTTGAACCCCCACCAAAGCAGTGGTGACCCCTGCCTGCTGCCGCTTCTAGTTCCCACGGGTATCAACAGGCCCACATGACCCCTCCAAGCTCATTACTTATCCCCAACAGAACTTGAAAAGGATGCCAGCACCTCTAGCCTAGCAGGGCCCCGCCACCACGTGGATGTGAGCAGAGGGGCCTGGTATCCAGGGAAAAGCTCTATCTGGAGGCAAGCTGGACATCTGGATCTGCAGGATGACTTTATGTGTCACTTAAGTTCTTTGAGCCTCCACTTCTCCACATACAAATGTTGGATTTGGCTCTACAGATGCTCTAAGACCATTCCTGGTTCTAAGAGCCTATGATTTTTCTATAGTATTGTCTAATTTTCCAAGTATTCTAAATTCTCTGCCCTCAAAACTGCTCCCTCACACCCACTGTACTTGACACACTTAAAATTTTTTTTAAATATTTTATTTATTTATTTGACAGACAGAGATCACAAGTAGGCAGAGAGGCAGGCAGAGAGAGAGGAAGGGAAGCAGGCTCCCTGCTGAGCAGAGAGCCTGATGCGGGGTTCGATCCCAGGACCCTGGGATCATGACCTGAGCTGAAGGCAGAGGCTTTAACACACTGAGCCACCCAGGCACCCTGACACACTTAAAATTTGACATGAAACTCTTCATACATGTTACATCATTTGACCCTCAAAACAGCCACCTGAGGTAGATACTTGTCCGTGCCCCAAGTCACGTGGTGGGTTAACAGCAGACCCATGTCTCGTCCTTTCAAACCCCAGCCCCCTGCTCCACAACCCCCACCCAGCCTCCAAAGGCCTTAACTCCTTTCTCCCTTTCCTGTGGGGGGAGCGGGGGCGGAGACAGCCATGGCCAGGTTAGGTGTTACAGAACCCTCAGCCAATTCCTTTTTTACCCCATGAAGCTTTGATGATGGAGCCCAGACATCAGGAATGGGGACTGGGGACATACGAGACACATCATCTTTCATTGTGGGTACCAGGTCAATGTTATACATGACAGATTAGCAGACCTAAGATCAGAGGTAAGGCTGAAACCAGATGTAAAAGGATTGTTTTTTAATACACAGTGTAGTTTTACTGAGTTTACCTGAGGCCATTCCCATTCCTACAAGTATACATTTATATCTTAATAAGGATGTTGCTTGAAAGATGCATTATATACAGTGTAGGAGGCGGTTGTTTTTTTAAGAAAGATTCTAAGAACTGGCAGGACATTTCCAAAGACGAAAGGGAGAAAAAAAAAAAAGGAAAGGCCTGGATAACAGAAACCAGAACTCCTGGGAGACTGGAGGTCGGGGGTGGGGGCACGGGGATCTCACAGAAGGGAATTCTAGAAAGGTTATTTCCTAGGTCTGGGAGGAGGCTGACTTGAGGGAAGGGAATGTGCTTACACACAGGGCTTCTTGGAGGGAGCAGCATGACTGCCTTGTGAGCTTAAGTGTCTAACTCTCTGGCTCAGATGAACAGCGGCCTGCCCCTCTTTTCCACTGAGAAGTCATTGTCCCAAAGACCACCACGGTAGAGTTGCTGAGGGGGTTGCTGGGGGCAGCACTTTCTGGTGGAAGTCTTACCTTTAGGGGGATCTGTATTACAGTTCCAGAGTTACTGATCCAAATGTTGGGAAGTCCTGGGTTATGGATAAGGCTTGGATTGGGGCTCAGAATCCTACCTAGTACAAAGGCCAGTTCACTCTCATGGTTCCTCTCAGAGCCTGTTTGCTGATCTGTAGAACAGGAATGCCAAGTCCCTACGAGGTTATCATGAGGAATAAGCACTTTCTTAGCACAATACGTGATAAACAATTAGGTATACAAGAAACAGCAGTGGGCATGGTAATGGATGTTTGACCATTGGTGTCAAAATCAGTTGAGAAGTGGGTCCTATGTCATTTGTTACTGGTAATCATTGAAGTATGAAAATTCGTAAAATTATTTACAGTAGAGACATATCATATATGCAATAATGTTTGTATGACCTAGGGTCAGGCCATTTGGCCTCTCTGAACCCGTCCTCATTAGTAACATGGGAATAATACCACCTCATAGCTGGAGGCCGAGAATACAGAAATGAACAAACCACATTTGTGGAATGTTCAGTCAAGTAGGGACATTTCAGGAGTCTGTATGGCTCAAGGATTAAAACCAGAGGTCTCGTCTTAGTGTTCCAAGTCTATCCTTCCTATCCCCCAGGCCACCTTTCAAGCCCTTTATCTCATAGCTTCTCCTAAATTACAGCTGAACAACTCTATCCTAACCCATCCCCTCAACTCACACTTGCTTAAGCTGTTCTGCCTGGAATGCCCTTTCCTTCAATTCCTCCCGTTAAAATTCAACAGTTCTTTCATAATCCATTTCAAGCATTACCTCTTCCCTGTGCCTTTCTCCTACTACTGCCAGGAACTGAACTCTAAAGCTGGGCAGAGAAAAAGAAATGCCAGGAGATGGCAAAGCTGTTTTGTAAGTGTATTCTCCCTCTAGCTTGATCCCAGAAGGCTAGTCAGGTCTCAAACATCCCAATATCCCCATCACGCCCTCCATCCAGTGAATGACCCATAGAATAGTCTTCAGTTACCCTTTCCAGGTGGGTTCTTGACTTCCAGGACCAGCACAGAGTTCAATATATGACCATTTCAGCAAATAGGAGGGACCTCAATTTCCTAGAAGTAGCCTCTTATAAACTGTGGGACTTTAGGAAAGACATTTAATCTGAGTCTCCACTCTCAACTATAAAGTTGGGGTAACATTATTACTAAGCTTATTATGAGAATAAAGAAAATCAATAATGAAGCACCTAGCATCCAGTAGATGCTCAGTAAGTAATAGCTCCCCCCAAGGAGCACTGGATCAACCCAAAGTATAAAGGGGAAGAAAAAGAAAAGATGAATGAAACACAAAAAAATAAGGTAGATGAAAAAATTTGAATAGAGATTACAATAAATATAAATGGGCTAAATCCACCTATTAAATGATAGATTAGGTTAAAAAACATGCAAGTTTACAAGACACAATCCTCAAGAGATCAAATTCTCTCTTCATTTTACCCATTCTTCCAAGTCCAAGGGTTTGCTTGCAGGCTTTATCACCCCACCCCACACTGCAAATAAACCCTCGTCTTCATCTACAGGCAACTATTACTTCTTATCCACGGCATTTATTGTTGGCTGTGGATTATCTGTATAATAAAGGCTCAGAATTCTTTTAGGCACCAAAATTTTTATTTACCCATCTTCCTGCTGTCTTTTAACATTATAAACATTAAACATTATAAACCAAATGAATCTTTTTGATCCAGGGTTGTGACAGGAACCATCGTGTTCCAAAGAGGTGGCAGATCTATGCCTCCTTTTATGATTCTCTGGCCCCTCTCAACCTCTGGGTGTCACTTCTCTTTTTCTTGCTCTCCCTTAACAGTATACTCTAACCTGTGTAAAATAGAAACTGACAGCACTAACCTCATTGTTCTGTGAAACCTCTTAAACAAGAGAATCTGCAGCACTAAGGTAGGTTCTCAGGGACATCAAACTCCCAAAAGTTCCTCCCAGCTCTCTGATACAGTTCATTCTCATGTCATGGGCTGAGGAACCAGTGAATCAGTAAACTAAGAACATGTGTAAAGTCCCCAGGCCAGGTGAGGGCCTAGATGGTAAAGTGCATGCACTTTGTGACCACCACTGCTGACTTCCAACCCAAGTAAGGACTGACTGAGCAGTTCCAAAACCCCTGAGCTCATGGTTTCCTGTGGGTATCTCCTATGTACTTGTGATGACCAGGGCTTGAGAAGGGGCTTCTCAATTCCATCTGCCACACTTAGAACAGTATGAGGGATGCACCAGAGGCCAAAGATGGAGTGACTAGCTCTGGGGAGTCAATGGGGAACATTAACAAACCTATCTCAAAGTTGGTGCCATTTGCTCTTGGGGAAGAGAGGTGGGACCCCAGCAAGGCCAGCAGCTATAAGGCAAACAGTAGGCCTGGTTCTCAGTAGCGGTAATGATCAGGCTTGAAGGGACCATCACGGGACAAGCCCAAGTACTGGGCCTGCTTCTCAGTCAGCTTGGTCAGCTTCACATTCAGCTTAGTCAGGTGGGCTTCAGCCACTGCTTCATCCAACTAGAGAGAAACACAGGAAGATCTAGAATCAGTGTCATGCTCTGGGACTCATTACCTGCAACCAGCTACTAAGAGAGACAAGAACTACTCTGTTGAAGTATCCATCATACATGTTACACATATTACCTCATTCTATCCTCACAGCCAGCTTCACTGGATGGGTTGTTTTTGGCTGCCCAGCTCCCCTTCCTCAAGAGGGAACCATGCAAAATACCCCCTCCAAGTAGCCCTGGTGAGACCATTGACTACATCTCCTTCCTCACCCTCCACCAACCCAAGCAACTACCAAACGCTGCTCTGGAATTTATCTATGAACAGAACATATTTTCTACGACAGAGAAAGGGATTCTTTAATTCCTAAACAGGGAGAAATTTTTTTTTTTTTTTAAGATTTTATCTATTTATTTGAGAGATAGTGAGAGAGAGCATGAGAGAGGAAAAGGTCAGAGGGAGAAGCAGACTCCCCATGGAGCCGGGAGCCCGATGCGGGACTTGATCCCAGGACTCCAGGATCATGACCCAAGTGGAAGGCAGTTGCTCAACCAACTGAGCCACCCGGGAGCCCCGGGGAGGGAATCTTAAACAGGGAGGGTATCGGTCTCAGCTCGTCAGTCAGTGGCAAGTCTATTTGACAAGTGAAGTGAATCTAAAGAAGAGAACAGCCAAGACACAGAGGAAGATGAATCCCTAGGTCCACTGTCTGACTCTTAGACTTCTCTGTTATATAACCAAGGGTTTCCTTTTAAGTTAAAATGGCTGTTCACTGTTTTACAATATATCCTTAAATTCTTTGTCTATAAATTCATAATATCCTTTCCTTCAAGAGGTAGAGCCAATTCCTCGCTCTTTGAGTGACTCACTTCCAATGAATAGAATAAAGCAGAAATGATGTTGTGGGACTTGGAGACTAGGTCCTAAAAGGCACTTGAAGCTTCCTCCTTTGCTCTCTTGTGGATCACGCACTCTAGGGGAAGGCCAGCTCCCCTAGCGGCAACAGCTGCTCTCTGGGAGTCAGTCCCTGCTTTTGGGCCTCAGTTTCCTCCTCTGATAAATGGAGAGAATGATTTCTGCCCTGTGGAGGACTCTGGGAGGACCCGTAAGAGGGCAGAAATGCAAACCCACCTTCTTGGGCAGGAAGTGGACCCCAACAGAGTACTTGTCTGGGTGGGTCCACAACTCTATTTGTGCCAGCACTTGGTTGGTGAAGGAGTTGCTCATCACAAAGCTGGGGTGGCCCGTGGCACAGCCTAGGTTGACCAGCCGGCCCTCAGCCAACAGGATGATACGGCGCCCATTTTTCAGCCAGTAGCGGTCCACCTGTAAGTGGGCAGAGCAGCAGTGAGGGTTGGCAGGACATTGTTCCTAATGTCCATCCCTGCCTCATCCTACCCTCTTGTCTAGCAGGCCTTCCTGCCTCCAGCAGTGTCTGTGAAGGGACTGGACTGTCCTAGAACAACCCCCAGCACAGGGCCAGGCACTCACAATTAGTAAGAGCCAATAGTTTTTAAGGAGCTCTGAGCTGTAGAGCTCACAGGTCTGCTGTGAGAATTTAATGAGCTGACACGTGTAAAGCCCTTGACACATGGCCTGGCAGATCCTAAGTACTCAGTAAGTATTAACTAACGTTATTATCATTATTATTGCCATGTGCCCTGGGTTAAAAGCGTACACAAACTAATTATATATTTGTATATAATTATTACATTTGATTCCAGTAACCACTCTATGATTTAAGTACTATTATTATCCTCATTTCACAGATAGAGAAACTGAAGTTTAAAGGGTTAAGTTGCTGCAATTTGAGCCTGGACATTTTGAGGACAAATCCCCTGTTCTCGATCGCCACGCTTAGTCGAAGTGGGAGGGGTGCCCAACCTTAGCTGCACAGCAGAATCATCTTGGGAGCTTTAAAAAAATATGGGGATATCTTGGTGTCACTCTAAGATTCTGATTTAAGTGGCCCTGAAACTAGGCCCTTGTCCTCCCCCATTCCACTGCCCAGATTGCCAGAGCCTCCTCATCTACTCTTCTTGGTGACCAGCCCACAAACACATCCCCCTCTGCCTTCATCCGCCCACCCTGCTGGGGCTTCTCACCTGGGGTTTGATGTTCACCTTCTCCACAGCATTTTCATTCAGCCACTTGACATCAATCTCCACGTCAAAGTGTCCAATGTTACACACTATGGAGTCATCTTTCATCTGCTCAAAGTGCCTGTTGGGGAGTGCCAACCCATGGGAGGCTGTCAGGGACAAAGAGCAGCCCCAAGCCTGTCTTCTTCCTCGCTCCCTGCGACCCCCAACCTGGCACCTACCGGCCAAGGATGATGTCAGTACAGCCTGTGGTGGTGACAAATATGTTGCCCTCCTGACAGGCCTCATCCATAGTGGTCACCTCATAGCCTGTGCAGAGATGGCGTCCACGGGTCATCCAGGGTGGCCCTGCCCCTCTGGCCCCAGTGGCTGACAGCCAACCCTTGCCCTATCATACCCTCCATGGCAGCCTGCAGTGCATTGATGGGGTCGATCTCCGTGATGATGACGCGGGCCCCAAAACCCCTCAGGGCCTGGGCACAACCTTTGCCCACATCGCCATAGCCTGCTACCACTGCCACCTTGCCTGCAATCATCACATCTGTAGCCCGCTTGATGCCATCTATAAGAGACTCCCGGCAGCCATACAGGTTGTCAAACTTGCTCTGAAAGGAGAAGGGGCAAAGGGGTGACGGGGGCAGGCAAGGCCCTGGGGCCTCGGGCCTACTCTCAGCATCTTGGCCTAGTGGGGCTTGGGCTCATCACTTCCTGTGACTTCTCCCCACCAGCTAATGTGCTCATATGCCCCTTGCTCTGATCAGCCCAAGACATTCTCCCTAGCCCTTCTATGCCAGTCTAGAAGGCTTCCTGAGGATCAACTACTAAGAGAGATTGCCTAGAATCTGCTTCACTTTAAAGCTCTGGCTGTCTAGCTCTAAAACTCATTGTATAATTCTTCCCTCTTTAATGCACTTATTACCCTCAGTCATTATAACTCCTTTCCCCCTGTCAAATGAGGGCTTCAAGTCCTTGGCCTACAGCCTTCCCAGGCTTCCCTTTCTTCAGAGGCCTGCTCCTGAGCTGCACTGGGAATGAACGGCTGAACACGACACTGCCCCACAGACTCACCTTGGTGACTGAGTCATTGACGTTGATGGCAGGCACCTTCAGCTTCCCGTTGGCCATCATCTTGTATAGGTTGTGGACCCCCGTTGTGGTCTCTTCAGAAATGCCTCGGATGCCTGGACAAGAGAGGAGGGCATGAGGCTAAGGCCAGGAAGGGGATGACCAAAGGATAATTAATGGCCGTGCCTCTGGGATGAGACCCCAAGAGCCTCAAAGAGCCCACACCTCAACTCACCCAAATCCCTCATCTCTGCCCCAAAAGCTGCTTTTCTTTCTGGGTTCCCATCTCTGTGACTGATACCAGTCACCCGATCCTCTAGCCCAGCATGCAAGGGAAGTCACCACCATCACCAGCCCTAAGGATCCCGTCTCCCAGCAATCCCCAAGCTCTCCCTTCGAACTGCCACTGCCCTAGTCCCTGCCACCATCATCTCTCGCCTGGTCTCCCAGCCACAACCCACCTTCTACACAGAGCCCAGCAGCCATTTTTAATGTATATATTTTCAGAGAAATCTTTTTAATACCACCCAATTACTTCTCTTTCCTCTCAGGATCAAGCCAAACTCTTTTCTCTTGGCCTGTTAAGTCCTCACACATCCACCCGTCATTAAAGCTCCGTCCTCACCCTGCAATTCCCCTCAGTAAAGGAATGCCACACTGGCTTCCCTTCAGTTTCCTGAATAGTCCATCCTTTCCTGCCTCGGGGCCTTTGTACTGCCTAACCCCTCTACATTCCTTCCCACCCTGATTTAACAAAGCTGACTCCTTCCCAGCTGTTCCCAGCCCTCAAACCAGACCTTAGCCAGACCTCCCCCCACCACCTCAGCCCCACACCATCAGAAATCAGGAGGCCAGGCCCCAGCATGTCTGCAGGAGCCTGCCATCTTCCCATCTTCCACAGAATCTGCTGCTCTAGGCAGTGGAGTTCTGCCAGGGCTGCTGCCTTCACACGGGCAAGCAGGCCCCATCTAGCCTACCAATACCCTGCCCACCCACCTACCCCACTTACCTGACAGGAGCTGTGGGTACTTGGTGTGAATGAGGTTGGTGAGGTCACCGCCGTCATCCAGAATCATGTTGAGGGGCCCGTCCTTGAAGTACAGCGTCTGCTCAATGCACCACAGGTACTCCTCGTCTGTCTCACCCTTCCAGGCGTACACTGGAGGTTGGGTGGCACAGTACATCGGGACTCACCCTCCCCACTGAGGCCTGCTACAGGCAGCCACCTGAGCACAGCCAATGCGATCTCCTACCGAGTTTCCATCCCCAGCCACCTCCAGGCCCTCTGAGGACTCAGGCAGTGAAAAGAACAGAACTTGGAACCAGCTTGATCTGAGGGCAAATCCTGGTTCTCCATTCACCAGCTGGGAGACTTTGAACAAAGCACTTCACTTCTGACAGCCTCAGTTTCTTCACTTCTGACAGCCTCAGTTTCTTCACCTCTAACAGTACTCATTAAGTGAGATGGAGGCCAAGTACGGCCCCTCCAGATATAGGTATCTGGAAATAATTATTTCCTTCCCTACCCCCTTCTGTCTGGACCCCAAGGACGGGGACAGCAACAAGTGACCGGGGCTCCCACCCACAATGCCTAATGCTGCAAAGTGCTACAGGATCACGGAGCCACACTCAGGTGGACCCACAAGCCAAGATCCAAGATCCATTCTGCACTGAAAGGACTTGAGGGCCCAGTAGTCTCTGTGGTGGGTTGTCCTGGGCTAAGTCTGGCTAAAAAATTATTAATAGCAGCTACTGTGCGTGGAGCACTTTCTCTGTGCCAGACATTATTTTGACTGCCTCATGCTCCATCTCATTTTTCCTCGCAGTAACACTCTGAGGCAGGCATTACCATCATTCATTTTTGATGCCCAGAGAGGGGCTAAGATGCGGCCAGGTCACAGCATGGGCATTCGAGAACAGGCACCAGAATCCAGGCCTCCTCCTAACTGCCGGCCCAGAGTGGGACACTGATGCTGGGCTCCTGTAATCTCCTGTGAGCAAACGAAACTGGCCAAGCAGGCCCAGCTGCCCTCTCCCCTGAACTACAGCAGATGGTGGGTGGTCTTGAAAACAAGGCCTCTCCCAGAAAAGGGTCACGGAGCCAAATAAGGCAGAGGATTGGGGGACCTGCCAGTCCAGGCTCTGGAAGGGTCCTCCCCCACCCATTCTCTCCACCAATGGCTGGTTAGAGGGAATTGAGAATGTCCTATTTAATCACCATCAGAGCTAACCACTTCCCTCCCAAAGTCCCAGCAGATGTGTACCTGTTTATCTAGCAGCTTGTGACGAAGCCTTTCCTCAGCCTCCTAGACCATCAGACTCTAGGCAATGGACCTCTGGGGCTATTTTTCCACCCAGTATCCCCCCTGATTCTTTTGGAAATAGACGTACATCTTCCTTTAAGGAACTTACTCTCCTCAGCATCATGTGGTTCCCAATCATAGGATCCCACCCTCCCTGGTTATGTGATTTGGGATGGGCCAGGAAGTGCATCCCAGAGGATTTTAGATGACAGTGGCACAAAACAACTCTTTCCTTAAATCACTAGGCTAGAATTCTGTGACCGGAACCCCTCTCCCCTGCCATGGGAAAACCTGCTGCGGTGCGAGTCAGTGAGGCAGAAAAGGGAGAAGCAGAGCCCCATTATGCATTCCCACATCCCTCAGCAGCAAACAGGACTCACCTGGAATGCCAGCCTTGGCGATGGCAGCAGCTGCGTGGTCCTGGGTCGAGAAGATGTTGCAGCTGGACCACTGCACCTAGAAGAGCCAACGAGACAGGGCTGCTGGTCAGACGGCTCATGCACTGGACAGGGATCGAGCAAAGCCCTGGAACAAGGGGGACGAGGCCCAGCGGGTCTCTTCAACCATAGGCTGGGGACAACTGGTGAGTGGATGGGAGCCAGAGCATTAACAAAACCCGATTTAGGTTTTAAGACATCACCTCGTGCTATGGGGAGGGCAAAGGGCTCCACAAGGAAGCAAGGAGATAAGTGAGGAAGCTGCTGGAAGAGTTCAGACGAGAAATGCCATGGTAGCAGCGGAGGTGATGACGGGTCTATCCTGAAGGCCGAGATGACAGAATTTGCTGTGGGGTTAGTTGCTGGCGGGAGAGAGAAAAAGGAGTCCAGGTCCTTGGACGGAGAGAACCTGGAAGGCTGGTGTTTCCATTTACTTACATGAGGAAGACTGCAGGAGGAGGAGGGGGACAGGAAATCATGAGTTTGGACATGTTGAGGTTGAGATGTCTACTAGATCTCTTAAGTGGAGATGACGGACACAGCAACAGCCGGATACATAGTCTGGAGTTGCGGGGAGAAGCCCAGTCTAATACAAGTATTTTGGAATTGTACAGACAGTACTTAAAGCCATGAAATCAGACCACTGAGTGTGAACGTTGAAGAGAAATAAGAGGTCCAAGGACTGAGGGTTGGTAGCTTGGTTAGTTGGTTTTGGCTGCTCTTCCCTGCTGCGTCTCAGGAAACCATCTTACTCTAAAACTCCCAGAGAGGTTGGAAGAGCCGCCAGCCGTTGGCACTTAAAACCCAGGCTGAAACAACGAGAGCACACCCATCCTCCTGGCACCATGACTGGTCCATGGCGGGCACTGGACCCTGGGAGGGCCCATGAGAGGCAGTCCTTAGATGACTCAGTGGGACATCAGCCTTGAGTTTTTTCCTACCCAGAGCTCCTCAGTCAGCAGGATGTGAACTGAAGGAACTCAAACTATCTTCGCAGTCAGGGCAAAAACATGCATAAGAACAGTCACCACAAAGGGTGGTGGCACTGTGACAAGCCTGGAGCCCCTACTGGGCCCCAGGGGCACCACATTGGACGTCCCCACCCCCCACAGGAAATGCTGAGGGCCTCACCTCTGCACCCAGGGCCACGAGGGTCTCAATGAGGACAGCTGTCTCCACAGTCATGTGTAGACAGCCAGCGATGCGGGCGCCCTTCAGTGGCTTAGAGGCCGAGTACATCTCCCTCATGCGCATCAGGCCCGGCATCTCATTCTCCGCGATGTCCAGGGCCTTGCGTCCCCAGGAGGCCAGGCTGATGTCGGCTGTAGGACCAAGATGGATGGGGAGTTCCGTGAGCCGCCTCCTCCCACCAACCACAAAACACCACCATTCTCGCTCATCCACTTGTGGACACAAAACTCTCAAGTGAGCAATCTGGTCACTGCACTCTCACTAACACAACAAGGATTTACGGAGACAGGGCAGTCAAAGACAGACAGACATGGTCCCTGCCTAACCGCAGCTTACAGCCTTGTGGGAGAACACGTGTAATCAAGGAGTCACTACAACACAGCTGCTTGATCTCCCTGACCGTATGAAAATGCTGCTTCCCCACTACCGATGTTTCTTTCCACTGGGAGTAAACTCACCTGTGTAACTAATACTCTTGGCTTCTCTCTGCCCTTGGGGAAGCCAGAGTGATGTGTCTGATTGGTAAACTTGGGAAGAATGAAGGGCATGCGCGGTTAAGCTCTCCCTTTTGCAAGCAAGCAGTAGCCAGCCAGCCTGCAGGGAGCAAGTTCTTTCACATGGAGACGTACCTAAGCTCCCCTTGCCTGTACCTGCAGGGTACCTGAATTTGGCCATTTGCTAGCAGGATCATCGGACTTCAACACTCATCTACACCCTCTGGCTTTGATGTCATCAGTAATGAGAGTTCTATTTTGGCTTCTCTCTGCCCCCCCCAAATGTCTCAAATGTGTCCAAATTCTCAGACAGGAAAGAAGGATACTATAATGAGCTCTCTCACCATCTCAATATTCTTCTAACAATTTCACCCTTTCTCTCTCCCAGGCCACACCAGCTCATCCCCTAGGTCAGTGGTTATAAACTTCCCTGCTAAGAGTCATCAGGCATCCTTGTAAATCTCCCCTGGAAAAAAAGATTCAATAGTTCTAGGCTGAGGGCTGAAACTCCTGGAGATTTTTATCCTCAGGGAAATTTATGTCCTGCCAATCACCCAAAAAGGTAGTTGGTGGGAGGGAAAGAACTGCAGAGAATAGTAACAATAAAACTAAGTCTGCTTCCTACTGTACATCTAAACAATTTCAGAGAAGAAATATTCCTCCCCCACGGGAGGAACTACTCCCCCAGTGCCTCAACACACACACCCTCCCCTTTCACCCTCCCACCCCACACCCACCCATTCACCTTGGCAGGCCATCACCAATTCTGACCCTCCTTTGGAAATCTTGATTTCAAAACCAGCTCTGGCCATGTCCCATCTTTCCAATCCTCTCCCTCTGGAGCCCAAACTCCAACAAGGGCAAAGCTGATCAGGTCAGAACCTCGAATGCATTAATCCTACCGATTTCCACAGTCCCTCACCACACCACCTTCTATTCTCAATTTCTTCCACAGTGGAAGATTCCCCTTTCCCTCTGAGAACTCCTTGGCAAAACTCCCTCACCCAACCCTCCACTGCACCCAAGTCAGTGAGCCCAGCAGGAGGAAAATCATAACCATACTAAGACCACAAATCTCACAGCACATTCAGCAATCATGGGATTTTTTCTTTTTTTAACATTTTATTAATTTGATGGGTAGAGATCACAAGTAGGCAGAGAGGCAGGCAGAGAGAGGGGGGAAGCAGACTCCCTGCTGAGCAGTGAGCCTGGGCTCAATCCCAGGACCCTGAGACCATGACCTGAGCCGAAGGCAGAGGCTTAACCCATTGAGCCACCCAGGCACCCCAATCGTAGGATTTTCTTAATAAATTTACTCTCCTTAGGCTGGGGCACCTTGGTGGCTCAGTTGGTTAAGTGTCCAACTCTTGATTTTGGTTCAGGTCATGATCTCAGGGTTGTGAGAGGGAGCCCTCTCGTGCTGAGCATGGAGCCTGCTTAAGGCTCTCCCTCCCAGGGCGCCTGGGTGGGTGTACTCTCTTGCATGCACACTCTCTCTCTCTTAAAAAAAAAAAAAAAAAATTTACTCTTTTCCTACTCTGTCCAAGCCTCTAGCACCTCTCCTCATGAACTAATAACCTCACTTCACAATTCATTGAGAAGAAATCAGAACTATGCCATATTGCCTTCATGCAATCCACTAGTCCTCCTCCTCCGTAGCTGTAGACCAAGCATTCTTATTATAAGAGAACAGTTTCTGTGGCGTGGGGCTTGATACCCTGTCCTCTCACCTTCTTGTGCAACATTACTACTCCACTGAACTTGTTCTCAAGGTCTCCCAAGACTGGTCTGATCCTACATCTAATGGTCAATTATCTATGTTCATGTTTCTCCCTGAAGCACTGCTCCCACTAATTACGTCCTCCTTCTGAAACCCTTTCTTTTCTTGGCTTCTATGTCTGTCGTCCCGTGGTTTTCTTCCTACCCTCCTGGCTCCTATTCCTATAACTGACTCTAATGTTTGGAAGCCTTCAGGGCTCCATCATCTCCCTCTTCTCTCTTACCAGGTGAGCTCATCACATTACAGCTTTTAAATACCTTCCCTACAGCAACAATTCCTATGTTATTTCCAGCCCAAACTTCTCCCCTGAACTTAGGACTCATATAATCCAACTTATCTACTCAGCATCTCTACTTGGATACCCAGTTAGATCTATTATGTGTCACATTTGAGCCCTTGGGACTCCTCCTCCCTCTCAAACTTTTACTTCCCCAATCTTCCCATTTTAGGGAAATGAAACCACCATTTGACCAGCCACTCCAGCCAAAATCTTTAAGATTTCTTGATTCCTCTTTTCCCCTTTCACTGTCTCACCCTCTTCCAGCCCATCAGCAACATTCCAAAAAGGCCCTCAACCCTGGCCCGCTGATCTCTCCACAGTATGACATGACCCCATTCTAGCTCAGGCACCAATGAGATCTTTACTTAACCTCTCTGGGCTTCAGTTTCTTTTTTTTTTAAGATTCTATTTATTTATTTGAGAGAGAGACAGTGAGAGAGATCATGAGCAAGGAGAAGGTCAGAGAGAGAAGCAGACTCCCCGCGGAGCCGGGAGCCGGATGCGGGACTTGATCCCGGGACTCCGGGATCACGACCTGAGCCGAAGGCAGTCGTCCAACCAACTGAGCCACCCAGGCGTCCCTGGGCTTCAGTTTCATGGGGACAACTGGCTATTTGATAAGCCACCATTTCCACAGTATCTTTTTTTTTCCCCCAAAGATTTTATGTAAGAGAGCACAAGCAGAGGGGAGGAGCAGAGGGCAAGGGAGAAGCACACTCCCCACTGAGCAGGGAGCCCAACTCCGGGCTCTGTCCCAGGACCCTGAGATTATGACCTGAGCCCAACTAACCCACTAAGACCTAACCCACTAAGCCACCCAGGCATCCTATTTCCACAGCATCTTTACAAGTACTTCTTACTAGTGCCTCAGTTTCTTCCTCTGTATAATGGGATAAAGTCTACTTCCAAAGATTATTTTGTAAACACAAGCAAACCACCAAATACACTGCAAGTGCCCCATAAATACTGATGCCTTTCTCCAGGTTTAATGGTGTCTTGAATTTACTTTAAAAACTGCTAGCAGCCTGAACAGGTTTGTGCTGAGAGTTCATTAGTTTGCGCCAAGTGTGTTCAATTACACAGTGGTGAAAGGGGTGTGCTTAGAGGCCTTCAAGGCCTACGTTCATATCCTGCTCCAACACCAACCTGCTGTAAGATCTTGAGCAAGCTACCTTTATTTCTGTGACTACGCATACTCAACAACAAATGAGAAAGTAATAGTCTCTTCCCTAAAAAACCGTGATATAAAATGAATTAATGTAGAATAAAGGTCAAAGGTGGTGCCCATCCCATAGTAAACGCCCAAAATACACTGGCAGTTTATCAACTTTAATCCACAGGACAGCAAGGATTTTTCTAAGCACGCCAAGCTTTCTTCGAGATTCGCTGCACGACTGTCCCTGTTGACCAGGAGAGTGACCCCAGAGGTTGAGTAACGAGCCCAAAGTCCCCTGTGAGTGGACTAGTGCCGGCCTCTGGCTAGCTGTCCAGGCCTCCCCCCCCC